>NC_091210.1:18726151-18743321 GCF_040958095.1 Procambarus clarkii | reverse complement strand
AAAACTGCCCGAATCCCTTAATTTGGTATTCAAATATAGATATGAAAAGTCGGATGGGTTCACGAACCTCTGGACCAAGCGAGGTGAAACTTGGGCCCGATAGCTTGAGCTCAACCTTTCGAACCATAGCTGGACGAGTCTGTCTGTCAAAGTCGATCACTGTACTAATGTTTTACATTTTAGTATTTGGCACTTCGTAAACATTACAACGTTTTAGGCCTAAACAGAAACGTAAGAAATGCAATGTATTACCTGAGAGGACGTGAAATAGGTCTAACTACCCAACCACCTCTAACTACACAGGTAACTATGTGCTTGAAGCGGTCATTAGCCAATATAAGACAAACTTCTACTTTACTAGGTGATAAGTCTATAGTCTAATCTCTAAAAATCACTAAAGTTCTAGTCACTCGTAGGCCCAACCACTTGGGGCTGGACGGTAGAGCGACGGTCTCGCTTCATGCAGGTCGGCGTTCAATCCCCGCGACCGTCCACAAGTGGTTGGGGCACCATTCCTTTCCCTCCGTCCCATCCCAAATCCTTATCCTGACCCCTTCCCAGTGCTATATAGTCGTAATGGCTTGGCGCTTTCCCCCTGATAGTTCCCTTACCTCGTTGGCCTCTTTATAACAGTGGAAAATGATGATTGGTGATGATTGGTGGTGATTAGTGATGATTAGTGATGATTAGTGATGATTGGTGACGATTGGTGAACGATTGGTGACGATTAGCGACGATTGGTGACGATTAGTGACGATTGGGTGTTTATCTTAGCCATCTCAAGACGTTTACTGCTCAGCGCAAGAAGGCCATTAGGAAAGTTACAATACACGAGGCCGGATAAAACACTAATTGGTTTAGAGTTGAGGAGTTAGGCCTATATTAACCTCTAGAGAGCTACCAACTCCTGGGGACAGGAAGCCTGTGTGTATAGGCTTATTGAATTCTTCCCTCCCCTCTCCTCTCTTTCCCCTTAGGCTTATTACTGATTCTTCCCAGGAGGCAACCCCCATAACAGTGGTCTAACTCCCCTAGGGTGAACAGGAGTATCAGGGGCAAAGGAAACGTGCCCAATCGGGGATCCTTGAACCCTATTCGATTGTGAGCCGAGGACGTAGCCCACTGCGCCACGGGACTCATATACAGATCTCTAGCTAATATATATATGGATATATTGGAAACTTTAATATAACGAGGCATATATCAAATTAATACGGGATGTATGACTATGTATTAAAATAGGCTACATTTAGGTTCAGGAAGAATACATATACATAGCTACACGAGGGAATTAAATATATCTATATCTATCTCTTTGTCGGTCTGTACTATTTAGGAGGCCAGATGCTCTAGGCTAGCCTCACTCAACGTTTACACATGATCCATGGTGGGCATGGGAGTATCACAGGCCAATCAGGGTCGGCCCAAGTGCCATGCTTCACGAAATATCGGCATCTTAAATATCCCCCCCACCCCCAGCCTGTGATTTCCATCAAGTCGTGAGTTGTGAACACCGTAGAGGAGAGAGAGAGAGAGAGAGAGAGAGAGAGAGAGAGAGAGAGAGAGAGAGAGAGAGAGAGAGAGAGAGAGAGAGAGAGAGAGAGAGAGAGAGATAGAGAGAGAGAGAGAGAGAGAGAGGAGGAAGCTGAGAAAAAAGACACAGAATATAAACAAGTTATAACTTTTTCAAATTGAGTTTGCTTTTTTTTTTTTTGGGGGGGGGAAAGTAGCAGTGCTTGGCCAGGTAGCCCGGAGCATGTTAGCTTAAGCAACACCAAGTAACCACCAGGTAACACCTCAGCTCAACTGATCCCCCAAAAAAGTAGCGAGAGTACTTAGCGAGCAGAAAGTAACAATTAAGGATAAGAAAGGGGTGACCCAAGCAGCGAGGCTAAGCATTAAGGAACAAAGTAGCAAAAGATGAATTAGAACGTCATCCAGTGACCCTGAAACTCAAGGAACATAATTGAACAAAGTCCCTCAAATATTTTTTCTGATTGATAAAGATTAAGCCATGCATGAGGTGGCATGGGCATGAATAACCCGTAATTTTTTTTTCTGTATGTGCCCTGAATATATTTAATTTCTGAGTGCCACTGACTACCCCCCAGGAAGGGGGGAGGGGGGATCTGGGAACTAGCAATTTGCATGTAACAACAATATTGATGAATATACAGTAGTCTAAACTGGGAAATTTATATGCATAGGATTTCACTGTGTACATTACCCGGAGTGCAGTTATGGACAACAGTGTCGCTCTCACACATCTGCTTTTGACTGTATCAAAGTAGTGGTAACTGTATTATACATCACAGACTGTATAATACAGTCTGGGATGTATATTTAGTATTAAAAATTTATTTTAACCTACTGTTACAGCATTTTATGTATGTGGTCATATATATATAATATATATATATATATATATATATATATATATATATATATATATGTATATATATATATATATATATATATATATATATATATATATATATATATATATATATATATATATATATATATATAATTATAATAATATATTTTAGAAGCACAATTTTGAATTTATTGAAGAAAAACCCAGATAATAATCTATCATTAACTCTTGACATCAAATTACTGAAATAAAAAGTGCTTTTTTAATGAGATAATTTGCATTGAAATAATTTCAGCATGTTCATTAGTGCATCAATACTGATGAGTTTTAATGAGTCACCTCTCATCATGTCCACTCATCAACATGTCATATACCACTCATACCATGTCATATATAACACTCATCACTTATATATTCCAGTTTTGACAGTTATAAACATATTTTTGATAACATTTGGCAATTTGGAACAACTTTAACCATTAAACTGCTACGTCGTGCACAAAAAAAGTACTTAAAACCTCCCAGAAGGGTTAAACGCATATTGACGATATGAGCAGTGTAGGGGTTATAAGGTCTTGTAGGTAGTTTAATGGGATTTTATCGTATTGTAGGGAGTTTGAAGTCGTTTTGGCGATACTTCAAGAACCTACTCATATATTGGGAGTTCTGGATCATTTATTTTGGTGTTTTGGGTATTGTGAGTGTGTGTGTGAGAGAGAGAGAGAGAGAGAGAGAGAGAGAGAGAGAGAGAGAGAGAGAGAGAGAGAGAGAGGGAGAGAGAGAGAGAGAGAGTAACCATGGTACATCATACAGCACAGTAAAGAGTTAGTGTCCACAAATTCTATCATAGTAGTGTTTACAGCAAGGTGTTCTGCTACAACAGAATAATAGTGTGAATGTTTCCAATATTTATATATTTTGCGTGTGTGTGTGTGTGTGTGTGTGTGTGTGTGTGTGTGTGTGTGTGTGTGTGTGTGTGTGTGTGTGTGTGTATTCACCTAGTTGTGCTTGCAGGGGTTGAGCTTTGCTCTTTCGGTCCGCCTCTCAACTGTCAATCAACTGTTACTAACTAATCATTATTTTTTCCACACACACACACCAGGAAGCAGCCCGTGACAGCTGTCTAACTCCCAGGTACCTATTTACTGCTAGGTAACAGGGGGGCTTCAGGATGGAAGAAACTTTGCCCATTTGTTTCTGCCTGGTCCGGGAATCGAACCCGGGCCACAGAATAATAATAATAAAAATAATTAACTGAGAAGATCACGGTACACACAACACTTTTTCCTACACATGAACGTACATAACAATACACACATACACACACACACACACACACACACACACACACACACACACACACACACACACACACACACACACACACACACACACACACACACACGAGGCCTAGGGGGCCTCGTAGCCTGGTGGATAGCGCGCAGGATTCGTAATTCTGTGGCGCGGGTTCGATTCCCGCACGAGGCAGAAACAAATGGGCAAAGTTTCTTTCACCCTGAATGCCCCTGTTACCTAGCAGTAAATAGGTACCTGGGAGTTAGTCAGCTGTCACGGGCTGCTTCCTGGGGTGTGTGTGTGTGGAAAAAAAAAATAGTAGTAAGTAAACAGTTGATTGACAGTTGAGAGGCGGGCCGAAAGAGCAAAGCTCAACCCCCGTAAAAACACAACTAGTAAACACACACACACACACACACACACACACACACACACACACACACACACACACACACACACACACACACACACACACATAAACAAACACTCACACGTGAAATTATTGAGTTACGGGCCCATACAACTAATGCCATAGACACCATAAAGCACCATGAATATACACAATGCAATGGTCATTTTCAACATTTGCAATGGTAATGTATTTTGAATAGAGAGAGAGGGGGATGTCAGTATGGGTGGAAATGTATGCAATGGACTCGAACGCGCGTCTATGGACTCTCTTGACACACACACACGTATTAGCCACTGAACCAGGATGTGTTAAGCACGGATGTCAATAGAAACTTATTGTGGAGTTATTTAAGGTTTATAAGACACTTGCCTGTCAGAGACTAGGAACATCATTCACTTAAACCAGTGGGTGTGGGCGGGTATCTGTGGGTGTGGGCGGGTATCTGTGGGTGTGGGCGGGTATCTGTGGGTGTGGGCGGGTATCTGTGGGTGTGGGCGGGTATCTGTGGGTGTGGGCGGGTGCCTGTGGGTGTGGGCGGGTATCTGTGGGTGTGGGCGGGTACCTGTGGATATGGGCGGGTACTGGGGGCTTCTGACACTGTTGCCGCAGCTCCTGGGGGCTTCTGGCACTGTTGCTGGTGCTCCTGGAGGCTCCTGGGGGCTTCTAGCACTGTTGCTGGTGCTCCTGGGGGCTTCTGGCACTGTTGCTGGTGCTCCTGGGGGCTCCTGGGGGCTCCTGGGGGCTCCTGGGGGCTCCTGGCACTGTTATGATTGAAAACATTGCTAAGATTTCTTAAGAATAATGGCGTCTCAGGTTGGACCCGACTCTCTCTTTCTCTCTACCTGTCTTCCTCTCACCTTGTCTCTCTCACTCCAGCACCTCACAGCACCTCACAGCACCTCACACATTTCACTCATACGTCAGATTTTTTCAAACACACACACACACATTTAGGGGCGCTGGTGGCTGAATGGTCAGCACGCTGTACACGTAATCCTGTGGACCGGGATTCGATTCCCGGCGCCGGCGAGAAACAAAATGGGCTTCTCATCCTGACGCCTCTGTTCACCTGGCAGTAAATAGGTACCTGGGAGTTAGACAGCTGCCACGGGCAGCACACACGTCCTCTGGGGGTCTGTGAGGGTGGGGGGGGGGTCTGAGAAGGGGGGGGGGGAGTACAGTGGTGCCACTTCCAATCAAATTAGAATGATTGGGGCCAAGGACCAATCAGGAAGTGCTAACAACGCAGCTGCTGGTGATTAAGTATTTAAAGGAACTGCTATTCAAGTCATTCCGGTGAAGAGCCATTTGTCAAGTTTAAAATGCGTTGGCAAACTTAATCTGAGGGAATTTTCAGGGGAAAGCGCCAAGCCATTACGACTATATAGCACTGGGAAGGGGTCAGGATAAGGATTTGGGATGGGACGGAGGGAAAGGAATGGTGCCCCAACCACTTGTGGACGGTCGCGGGGATTGAACGCCGACCTGCATGAAGCGAGACCGTTGCTCTACCGTCCAGCCCAAGTGATTGGACTTGAAGACTTGAGAGGGAAGGATAGCAGCGTAGTTTGCCGACAACTGGCTTGAGGTTATCTTGAGATGTTATCTTGATATGATTTCGGGGCTTTAGTGTCCCCGCGGCCCGGTCCTCGACCAGGCCTCTACCCCCAGGAAGCAGCCCGTGACAGCTGACTAACACCCAGGTACCTATTTTACTGCTAGGTAACAGGGGCATAGGGTGAAAGAAACTCTGCCCATTGTTTCTCGCCGGCGCCTGGGATCGAACCCAGGACCACAGGATCACAAGTCCAGCGTGCTGTCCGCTCGGCCGACCGGCTCCCACATTACACTGTGGAGGATTCAAACAGAAAACTCACAATCTACTCTTTCCTCTAATCTTCTAAATAATTTGTCTTTTTCCTTCAATTTCTAAGTTGAATATGAATCTAAGTCCCTCTAAGTCCCCCTATATGCCCTTCATATACGTGTTTATGGCTGTGTCTAACTTAATTCTATTCTAATCTAAATCTACACCTGGACCGGGAACCTAGACTAGACCGGGAGCCGGTCGGCCGAGCGCTGGACTTGTGATCCTGGGTTCGATCCCAGACGCCGGCGAGAAACAATGGGCAGAGTTTCTTTCACCCTATGCCCCTGTCTCCTAGCAGTAAAATAGGTACCTGGGTGTTAGTCAGCTGTCACGGGCTGCTTCCTGGGGGTGGAGGTCTGGTCGAGGACCGGGCCGCGGTGACACTAAGCCCCGAAATCACCTCAAGATAATCTCAAGATGCCTATTTTCAAGATAAAATAACTTTCTTTCATCATTTGTTTCATACACAGCTTCAAGTGTAGATATGATAGAGCCCAATAGGCTCAGGAATCTGTACACCTGTTGATTGACAGTTGAGAGGCGGGACCAAAGAGCCAAAGCTCAACCCCCGCAAGCACAACTAGGTGAGCACAAGTAGTCACGAAAAACTCCCTAACACGCTTTGTCCTCTTGATATAAAACTCGACTTTGGAAAAACACTCTGTAGTAATCTGGGGAATTATCAACTATTTACACAACCACTTACGAAACCCCTGCATCTTTCTACAATCCCGGCGGCCATAAATACATATATTAAACACTTCATCCGCTTCGAAACTTCACAACCCGAAGTTATAATTGTTATAATAACCAATAATAACCCATCTAAATACCACGCATTAAGCCCAAAACAAATTATCAGCAAGAATAGTGTCGGTAAGGTACAATTCCACAAGGGCCGTGACGAGATTCGAACTTACGTCCGGGGGGGCATGCAGATGCTCTCCGTACTTGCCGAGTACCGACAATCTTGTCCTCAATAAAGAATTATGAACGTAAACATAGATTAACATTCCAACTACCACTGGAAAAATAATGTCGGTCGTTTTAACAACCAATTTACGGTAGAATTATCTGAATTTATTTAATTGTATCGTAGAGCTGGTTAGCTGCATCCTCAGGACCAGGCCAGGGAGAAGGGGGGACACGAACCCTGGAAAATGCTGAAAATTTAATGAGCCACAGAGCCATCAGCATTACTAAAATGTCTGAGCTGTACTTAAAGGCTTGAGGGAGCTCTTAGTGTCTTGTATATCTATATCAATTACTACTTAAGGCTTTTATAGCCGCAGGAGTCGCAGTCTTTTTCAGGAATTTTCTCTAAAACTTCAACTTTTAACTGTTTTCAGACTTAAGATGTTTTTTTTCATCTCTTTCTTGTATTATAAACTATTATTATTCCGTCACAAAAATTTTTTGTTCGAAAATTATTTACAATTTGTAGTCTAATATAATTAGCTCATTTTAAGAACTAATTTATTTATGAATTTGAAAATATATAACAATTGCATAATGAATTAACTTGATACAATTTTGACCTCACAATTCGTCATATATAATCCAGTTACAAAACACTCTGTAATATGTATACTATTGAAGTATACATGGAGTATACCTGGAGTATACATGGAGTATATCTAGAGCTTTTAATTGAAAAGCGTTCAAATCCCTCCAGGAATTTTTATTTGTATTCAATCTCTTATACAGAGAATCTGTCCGGCTAATTGACCAATCACGAAGTATATTTCAGGTCCAGGGCTAAGACCTGGTGTGTATACACAGCTGTATCAGTGTATATATATTCTTTGATGTGTATATTTCACTCTGGGGATGTCACACTGTCATTTGGATGGGTGAAAGAGTTACGTCTGATCAGCCTCTGGAGGGTTATTAAGGTCTATCAACCTCTGGAGGGTTATTAAGGCCTATCAACCTCTGGAGGGTTATTAAGACCTATCAACCTCTGGAGGGTTATTAAGGTCTTAGGCCTAAGGCCTAAGGGAGGGTTATTATATACCTATTACAGGTATAGGTTAAGCAATAATTGTAATTAAAAAGCAATAAGATGCTTATCTTAACATACTAAGAAGGTTAGGTAAGGTCGGTGTTTCCTATGAAGCTTTTCACGATAAACTAAAATATTCACAATAAATTAGTATGTCACATATGCACTTATTTAATAAGTCAATATTTACTGTAAGAAAGTGCGAGAACGGGTTAGGTTAGGTCAGGTTAGGTCAGGTCAGGTCAGGTTAGGTTAGGTCAGGTTAGGTTAGGTCAGGTCAGGTCAGGTTAGGTTAGGTTAGGTTAGGTCAGGTCAGGTCAGGTTAGGTTAGGTTAGGTCAGGTCAGGTCAGGTTAGGTTAGGTCAGGTCAGGTCAGGTTAGGTTAGGTTAGGTTAGGTCAGGTCAGGTTAGGTTAGGTTAGGTTAGGTCAGGTCAGGTCAGGTTAGGTTAGGTTAGGTTAGGTCAGGTCAGGTCAGGTTAGGTTAGGTTAGGTTAGGTTAGGTTAGGTCAGGTCAGGTTAGGTTAGGTCAGGTTAGGTTAGGTCAGGTTAGGTTAGGTTAGGTCAGGTTAGGTTAGGTCAGGTCAGGTTAGGTTAGGTTAGGTTAGGTTAGGTTAGGTTAGGTCAGGTTAGGTTAGGTTAGGTTAGGTTAGGTCAGGTTAGGTTAGGTCAGGTCAGGTCAGGTTAGGTTAGGTTAGGTTAGGTTAGGTCAGGTCAGGTCAGGTCAGGTCAGGTTAGGTTAGGTCAGGTCAGGTTAGGTTAGGTCAGGTTAGGTTAGGTCAGGTCAGGTTAGGTTAGGTTAGGTTAGGTTAGGTTAGGTTAGGTCAGGTTAGGTTAGGTCAGGTTAGGTTAGGTTAGGTTAGGTTAGGTCAGGTTAGGTTAGGTCAGGTCAGGTCAGGTTAGGTCAGGTCAGGTCAGGTCAGGTCAGGTCAGGTTAGGTTAGGTCAGGTTAGGTTAGGTCAGGTTAGGTTAGGTTAGGTCAGGTTAGGTTAGATTAGGTTAGACCAGGTTAGATCAAGATATTATATCACGTTCTATATTTGCTAGTGTTCTATAAGTATACTTCACATACTTCACATAAGACAATAAAGTATATGTCTAAGACTTCTATAAGTATACTTCACATACTTCACATAAGACAATAAAGTATATGTCTAAGACATTTGAGACAGTCCTAGCGAGAGTGGTGGTAGCAACCGACAGTCCTATATACAGCACAGGACTAGTGTACACTAGCTTAGTTTAATCACTTGGACTGGTCGGGAGAGTGACGTCTTGGCTTCTTGCAAGGTCGGAGTTCGATTCCCGATGGTGTAAGAGGTTGGGCAACACTTCTTCATTTGCGTCGTTATATCTCAGCTCATTGTTCTCGTATCCCAGCTCCTTGTCCTCATATCCCAGTTCCTTGTCCTCATATCCCAGCTCCTTGTCCTCATACCCCAGCTCCTTGTTCTCATATCCCAGTTCCTTGTCCTCATACCCCAGCTCCTTGTCCTCATATCCCAGTTCTTTGTCCTCATATCCCAGCTCCTTGTCCTCATATCCCAGCTCCTTGTCCTCATATCCCAGTTCCTTGTCCTCATATCCCAGCTCCTTGTCCTCATATCCCAGCTCCTTGTTCTCATATCCCAGCTCCTTGTCCTCATACCCCAGCTCCTTGTCCTCATACCCCAGCTCCTTGTCCTCATACCCCAGCTCCTTGTCCTCATACCCCAGCTCCTTGTCCTCATACCCCAGCTCCTTGTCCTCATATCCCAGCTCCTTGTCCTCATACCCCAGCTCCTTGTCCTCATATCCCAGCTCCTTGTCCTCATATCCCAGCTCCTTGTCCTCATATCCCAGCTCCTTGACCTCATATCCCAGCTCCTTGTCCTCATACCCCACCTCCTTGTCCTCATATCCCAGCTCCTTGTCCTCATACCCCAGCTCCTTGTCCTCATACCCCACCTCCTTGTCCTCATACCCCAGCTCCTTGACCTCATACCCCAGCTCCTTGACCTCATACCCCAGCTCCTTGACCTCATACCCCAGCTCCTTGTCCTCATACCCCAGCTCCTTGTCCTCATACCCCTCCCATACTGGCTTGAGCACTTCCGCCTGCCAATTTCGCCAGATAATTAAGTAATTATCAATCTTGTCAATTATTCTCTCTTTCACCTTTTCTTACAAGATTCCACAGGATCTCATTAACCGAAGCTGTCAAGAACGGTCCGGGTTTAGAACCATTTAACAGGAAGTTTTGGAAACTTGTTAATTTAAGGCTGAGTTGAAAATATATATACACAAACCGGCAACCCAAGCTGCTCGCTGATTGGTTGATAGGAAAAGTTTCCGTGGTGACATGTTTCCCTGACAGAGTGACATATGTGCCAAAATATTTTATTTCCTCTATTGGAGTTCTTTTTGACACTTTTTATAGTTTTTCTTAATGTCACTTTGACTTTAAATGAATTTGGGTTTATTAACTGTAAAAAAAAGTGAGATGGGTCCATCTAGTTGGAGTGGACGGTACAGTGACGGATTTGCTTCTTGCTGGTCGGCGTTCGATCCCCGTCTCCCACACACAGGTGTGTAAAGATCTCCAAACAACCCCCTCCCCACAGGTGTGTACTGTACAGATCTCGAACCCCCCCACAGGTGTGTACAGATCTCCAAACATCCCCCCACAGGTGTGTACAGATCTCCAAACATCCCCCCACAGGTGTGTACAGATCTCCAAACATCCCCCCACAGGTGTGTACAGATATCCAAACTTCCCCCCACAGGTGTGTACAGATCTCCAAACATCCCCCCACAGGTGTGTACAGATCTCCAAACATCCCCCCCACAGGTGTGTACAGATCTCCAAACATCCCCCCACAGGTGTGTACAGATCTCCAAACATCCCCCCCCCCCACACACACACAGATCTCCAAACATCCCCCCCCCCACAGGTGTGTACAGATCTCCAAACATTCCCCCCACAGGTGTGTACAGATCTCCAAACATCCCCCCCCACACACAGATCTCCAAACACCCCCCCCCACACACACACAGATCTCCAAACAACCCCCCCTCCCCACACACACACACAGATCTCCAAACATTCCCCCCACAGGTGTATACAGATCTCCAAACACCCCCCCTCCCACACACACACACAGATCTCCAAACATCCCCCCCCCCCCCACACATAGGTCTCCAAAGATTAGAAGCTCATCGGAATCCCTTCTCCTGACCTAAGAGCCGTCAGATCAAGAGTATTCACTACCTTGTGAGAGGACTTAAGAGTCAATGTTGACATCCACAAGGCTCACATCAGAGTCATCTCTAAGCTGACATCAGAGACATCTCGGGTCGGCCGTAAGAAAACGGATTATTTCTTATTTTTATTTTTCTCTCATGTCAACAAGGAATCCGGGATTTTGGATGCAAACAATTGATAGAATTTTTTTGCCGCAACGGCTATAATATGACCTATTAGCCACGGTTAGATTGACCTGGAAGCTTCAATTATATATATATATATATATATATATATATATATATATATATATATATATATATATATATATATATATATATATGCCTATTAGTAATGATTATTGGGACTGTTTGACTCGTTAGTAACGGGGAAATAGGCCTATCTTGAGGTTATCATGGGATTATTTCGGGGCTTAGTGTCCCCGCGGCCCGGTCCTCCACCAGGCCTTCACCCCCAGGAAGCAACCCGTGACAGCTGACTAACTCCCAGGTACCTATTTACTGCTAAATGAACAGGGCGCATCAGGGTGAAAGAAACTCTGCTCATTGTTTTCTCATCGGCGCCCGGGATCGAACCCGGGACCACAGGATCACGCGTCCAGTGTTCTGTCCACTCAGCCACCGCCTAAATACAGGTCTATTCATATAAATTTGTACCAATACAAATTGTACCAACCCTCTGTTGCAACCCACAACAGCTCCCTAAATCTCGTGTATCTCATTTACTGCTTGGTGAACGGGTGCATGAGGTGAAAGGAAACGTGCCCAACCGTCTCTGTCTTGCCGGAACGGATGGCCCCTTCAGTTTTGAGGTTATGACGTAGACTACTGCGCTAAACAACCTGTAGGTTGATTATATATTGATAATTATGAGAGTAGTGATCCTTATGGAAGAGTTAGAACGCCAAGAAGGGTTATGATCACGACATTAAAGATAGCATTATCATAAATGATTGTTATTTTCTTGTAATTTTCTTATTGCATTTTATTATTTGGTATAACTGCCTTTTTGGTGTTTTATGGGCCTGACGGCTGAGTGGACAGCTCTCTGGATTCGTAGTCCTAAGGGTCCGGGTTCGATCCCCGGTGGAGGCGGAAACCAAACAAATAGGCAGAGTTTCTTTCACCTTGATGTCCCCTGTTCAGCTAGCAGTAAATAGGTACCTGGGAGTTAGACAGCTGCTACGGGCAGCTTCCTGGGGGTGTGTAACAAAAAAGGAGGCCTGGTCGATGACCGGGCCGCGGGGACGCTAAGCCCCGAAATCATCTCAAGATAACCTCAAGATAACCTCAAGATAACCTCAAGATAACCTCAAGATAACCTCAAGATAACCGTGGTGGTACTTTGCGGCTTATTGCAATCGCCTATTGCTTTATTGTTGACAATCTCTAGGCCTTCGTTGCAAAAGCTATAGGCCTAAAACTGCCTTTACTACATGCCCTATTATCATTACTCTAAGCCTATGTTGCCACCACTTAAAACATCAATCAAAATTGCCCTTCATTGCCAACACAACAGACTGCTGAATCCATCGACTTACATTGCCCAAACGGCAGAAAAATATTGCCAAAATGGCCCTCGTGCCATTTTGAAAACAACAGGAGGAGCATTAAAAGGCCGTGGCACGCCCGTAACGACCCGCTATCCATCTGGCAACACTGTAAGTGTCAGTCTGAACATGTTTTATTCACGTCCGGGAGCGTTGAGGGCCGTGTTGATAGTGTCAATCATCAGCGGCTGTCAAGATGGACCAGGTGACACCTTGACAGCCCCTCCCCCCCCTCGTCTTTTCCTCAGAGAGAGAGAGAGAGAGAGAGAGAGAGAGAGAGAGAGAGAGAGAGAGAGAGAGAGAGAGAGAGAGAGAGAGAGAGAGAGAGAGACAGACAGACAGAGACAGAGACCAAAACACACACACCTACGCCCACTGTATACAACATACAACATACAGCGGCTACAATACACTACAGTAAACATCGGGTAAGCACCAAAGGGGAGCGAGAGAGGGGGGGGTGTTGTGTTGGGCTTGAACCATCGGGTTATTTCAGGTCAAATTAATAGTGTTTACAGGTCATCATTTACACGCAGGTGTCAACAGCTGAATGGGGCTCCCCCCGGCGCTGGGGTGGGGGGTGGGGGTGGGGGGGGTAAGGGGGGTTATGGGGAGGGGGGGGGTTGCTGGGGAGTGGGGGGGGGGTTGTAGAAGTGGTTACGTCCTCCAATTCATGGGTTTAATGATGTTTGGCTTGCCCATTTTTTTTGTATTTAGTGCTCGTTTCGTCCTCTTTTGTTTTCGTCTCTGTCCCATTATATTGTATATATTATCTTATATATTATCACCAAGTTGTGCTTGCGGGGGCTGAGCTCTGCTCTTTCGGCCCGCCTCTCAACTGTCAGTCAACTGTTACTAACTACTAACTCCTTTTTTTATTTTTTTTCCACACACACACACCCAGGAAGCAGCCCGTGACAGCAGTCTAACTCCCAGGTACCTATTTACTGCTAGGTAACAGGAGCATCAGGGCGAAAGAACCTCTGCCCATTGTTTCTCGCCGGCGCCGGGAATCGAACCCGGGCCACAGGATTACGAGTCCCGCGCGCTGTCCACTCAGCTACCAGATCACTCAGACCAGATGTGTGTGCGTGTACTCACCTAGTTGTGTCTGCAGGATCGAGCATTGACTCTTGGATCCCGCCTTTCGAGCATCGGTTGTTTACAGCAATGACTCCTGTACCATTTCCCTATCATACCTGGTTTTAAAATTATGAATAGTATTTGCTTCCACAACCTGTTCCTGAAGTGCATTCCATTTTCCCACTACTCTCACGCTAAAAGAAAACTTCCTAACATCTCTGTGACTCATCTGAGTTTCAAGCTTCCATCCATGTCCCCTCGTTCTGTTACTATTCCGTGTGAACATTTCGTCTATGTCCACTCTGTCAATCCCTCTGAGTATCTTATACGTTCCTATCATGTCCCCCCTCTCCCTTCTTCTTTCTAGTGTCGTAAGGCACAGTTCCCTCAGGCGCTCCTCATACCCCATCCCTCGTAGCTCTGGGACGAGTCTCGTTGCAAACCTCTGAACCTTTTCCAGTTTCATTATATGCTTCTTCAGATGGGGACTCCATGATGAGGCGGCATACTCTAAGACTGGCCTCACGTAGGCAGTGTAAAGCGCCCTAAATGCCTCTTTACTTAGGTTTCTGAATGATGTTCTAACTTTTGCCAGTGTAGAGTACGCTGCTGTCGTTATCCTATTTATATGTGCCTCAGGAGATAGATTAGGTGTTACGTCCACACCCAGGTCTCTTTCGCGCGTCGACACAGGTAGGCTGTTCCCCTTCATTGTGTACTGTCCCTTTGGTCTCCTATCTCCTAGTCCCATTTCCATAACTTTACATTTGCTCGTGTTGAATTCCAGTAGCCATTTCTCTGACCATCTCTGCAACCTGTCCAGGTCCTCTTGGAGGATCCTGCAATCCTCATCTGTCACAACTCTTCTGATCAACTTTGCGTCATCCGCAAACATCGACATGTAGGACTCTACGCCTGTAAAAATGTCGTTAACATATACAAGAAATAGAATTGGTCCCAGCACCGATCCTTGTGGTACTCCACTTGGAGTACCACAAGTGTGTGTGTGTGTGTGTGTGTGTGTGTGTGTGTGTGTGTGTGTGTGTGTGTGTGTGTGTGTGTGTGTGTGTGTGTGTGTGATATCACATCCCGCGTCTGTCTGTTTGATATTATCACGTCCTGCATTGGTCTGATATCATCACACTACACCAGATATCAACACAGCCTACACCTGATATCATCACTTGCCGGGGGTGGCGTAGGCCCTTCTCATAGGCTATCTATCTATCTATCTAACAGGCTATCTATCCTCAATAAAGGAGTAAAAAAAAACATACGTGAAAATACAACAGTTCACCCTCTCCCACTCCATAGAAAATGGAACTGTTTTGCCACATAGAAAACGTAGATACACAGAAAACGTCCATATTACGGCGCTTGAATACATATTAACACGTCGCATTATTTACGATCTGGTCCTTAGCAGATTGTTACTTAGGAAATATTGATTATATTGTGGTCAGAATTGATTAAAAAATAAAAATAATTCAATTTGACATCTTCGGCAGGTGAGGCTGCGCGGGGGGACATGCGCAGAACGCTGGACGTGGTGTTTGCTCTCTGCGCATGCGCACTCGCTCAAGGTAAGTCTATCTACTCAAGACCTATCTACCTCAGACCTATCTACCACAGACCTATCTACCTCAGACCTATCTACCACAGACCTATCTACCTCAGACCTATCTACCATAAACCTATGTACAATAAACCTATCTACCACAGAAATAGCTACCTCAGACCTATCTACCTCAGACCTATCTACCATAAACCTATCTACCACAGACCTTTCTACTCAAGACCTATGTACCATAGACCTATCTACCACAGAGCTATCTACCATAGACCTATCTACCATAGACCTATCTACCACAGAGCTATCTACCATAGACCTAGCTACCACAGACATATCTACCACAGACCTATCTCCCATAGACCAGGTCACTCACTATGTCATCTACCATGTCTGTATTGTCTTATATATATATATATATATATATATATATATATATATATATATATATATATCACTTGGATCATCAGGAATTGAACTCGGGTCTGGAAGAAGCTCTGAGGTCATTGTGTTCCCTACGACGTGATGAAGTCCTCATCACATGATGATGAGTCTGGATGATCCCAGCCACCTTTACGATGCTCCAGAGAACGTTTAACACTCAGATTAAGTAACAGTTACTATCTGCGAAACCTTTACATCTTGTTATAAAGCTAGTTATAACAATAATAATCTTGAGAACCACCTCGTAGAGCTTCGGAGCTCGTAAACTCCTTAATAAATTAAGATTAAGGCCCAACCACTTGGGGCAGGATGGTAGAGCGACGGTCTCGCTTCATGCAGGTCGGCGTTCAATCCCCGCGACCTTCCACAAGTGGTTGGGGCACCATTCCTTTCCCTCCGTCCCATCCCAAATCCTTATCCTGACCCCTTCCCAGTGCTATATAGTCGTAATGGCTTAGTGCTTTCCCCTGATAATTCCCTCAGACTAAGTACTGTCTGAAAGATGTACAGGCTTCGTAAATGGACACATAACTGTTCGACGAGTCCTGCCTCTATTTATATTGCCAAGGGCTCATATTTTTGCACGTCCGAGTTCAATCTCCGATGATAAGAATGAATGAAATATTATTTCTCAAGAATATCACATTTCTCCATTATTTTCTTCTCGAACTCTCTAGAATGATTGATATAAGAGCCTTCTAGATCAAGTATTTACTAGAGCCCGATTTTTGCACTTCACATGGCGTTCAAAATATGGGTTCCGAGCCTAAGCTTCGCAACCCATTATTGCGCGGGGATACGAGGCTATTTTTCCAACATAGTGGAGGGTTGTCGCCCCTATTCCAGCGTCGTTCACTATATTATTTTATTATCATTGCTGTGATAATAACAGGAAATTGTATAGAAGAAAGAGAGAGAGAGAGAGAGAGAGAGAGAGAGAGAGAGAGAGAGAGACTCTTATATCGCATTTAGAGAGAGACAGAGAGAGACAGAGAGAGAGAGGCTCTTATATCGCATTTAGAGAGAGATAGAGATAGAGAGAGAGAGAGAGAGATAGAGAGAGAGAGAGAGAGAGAGAGAGAGAGAGAGAGAGAGAGAGAGAGAGAGAGAGAGAGAGAGAGAGAGAGAGAGACAGAGAGAGAGAGAGAGAGAGAGAGAGACAGAGAGAGAGAGAGAGACAGAGAGAGAGAGAGAGAGAGAAAGGCATATAATAAAAACAAATGGACCAGGTTAAAGAAAACGAGGGTGTCTCTCCAGAGCGGAGACGACGCAATATATACCAAGAGAAGCAGCTTGTGTCTTTCTCGCCTCATCAACGCATT
>NC_091210.1:18631151-18721151 GCF_040958095.1 Procambarus clarkii | reverse complement strand
TTTAAGTAAAATACTCTTAAAGTTGTCTCATACTTGGACATGAATACGTCGGATCGATGTATTGTTTCAAGTGTAGGTTAGACATGTGACTGAGCTTGGGGTGGATTTAAGCAAGAGCTGCCTCGTATGGGTCAATAGGCATCCTGTAGAGGCTTATATTATGCTATTTTCTAAGGTAGTTCTGACAGGCCTCCAGGTTCCTGAACTGGTCAACCAGGCTGTTGAACGAGTACGAATCACAGCCTGGTTGATCAGGTACAGAATCTTGAGAACTTATGACACTAATGAGTGACCTTTCACCCCGCAGGTCTGAGAGTGACGGAGGTGGAGGTGCCAAGAGTGGTGCTGGTGGGAGAGAGTGCAAAGCTAAGGTGTCACTTCGCCTTGAGGGGCGAGGCACTCTACTCACTCAAGTGGTGGAAGAACAGTCGCCAGTTCTACCAGTTCATTCCCAAGAACACCCCAAGAATGGCAGTGTTCTCCGCCCCGGGAGTCAATGTTAATGTTGAGTACACACGTTCTGTTGTTCACTGTACTCATGTACTCATATGTAGTGTAATGTGTGGGCTTACATATGTTTTGAGCATAGTCTTACTACCTGTTTTACCTGTTTTAATGTCAATGAGGTTACTGTTTATATTACACACACACACACACACACACACACACACACACACACACACACACACACACACACACACAGACTACATAGCAGGCACCATAACAATGGGAGGACCAAGAATAGTAGTAGCAGTAATATACAACCCTCCACCAAATGACAGGAGACCCAGTCAAGAGTATGAAAACAACAACAAGGCAGTTAACACTATAATTGAGAGGGCAGCCTCTGCTGCCTGTAGAAATAGATCCCACCTGCTCATCATGGGCGACTTCAATCACGGAAAGATTGACTGGGAGAACAAGGAACCGCATGGAGGCGAGGATACGTGGAGAGCCAAACTATTGGAGGTGGTGACAAGCAACTTTTTAACGCAGCATGTCGGAGAACCCACAAGGATGAGAGGCAATGACGAACCAGCGAGACTCGACCTAGTCTTCACTCTGAACGACTCCGACATAAGAGAAATCGGTTTTGAGGACCCAGTAGGAATGAGCGACCACAGTGTACTGGTGTTTGAGTACTTGATTGAAGAAGGGTTATTGAACTCGAGGAGGGATACCGAAACCAAAAGGTTAGCATACCGAAAGGGAAACTATGAGGGGATAAGAAAATTCCTAACAGATATAGCATGGGAAACAGAGCTCAGGGGAAAGACGGCCCAAGATATGATGGATTACATCACGCAGAAGTGCAAGGACGCAGCAAACAAGTTTGTCCCAGTCCAAAAGGAAAACAGAGAAATGAAGATGAGAAACCCATGGTTTAATCAAAGATGTAGGCTAGCTAAGCAGCAAAGTAAAAGGGCATGGAGAAACTATAGGAATAACAGGACACTGGAGAGCAGAGAAAGATACCAGAATGCCAGGAATGAATATGTCAGGATGAGAAGAGAGGCAGAAAGACAATACGAAAATGACATCGCAAGCAAGGCAAAGACTCAGCCTAAATTGTTGCATAGCCACATTAGGAGAAAAACAACAGTAAAGGAACAGGTTATGAGATTAAGGATAGGGGCGGAAGGATTCACTACAAATGACAAGGAAGTGTGTGAGGAATTGAATAAGAAATTCCAGGAGGTCTTCACCTTAGAACAAGGAGAAATTCCAGAGGTAAGTGAGGGAATAGCTAACCAGGAACCACTGGAAGAGTTTGAGATTACCAGTGGGGAAGTAAGGAAGTGTTTACTAGAGTTGGACGTGACGAAGGCTATAGGCCCAGATGGAATCTCCCCTTGGGTTCTAAAGGAAGGAGCAAGAGAACTGAGCCTACCACTCTCCATAGTGTATAACAAATCACTGGCAACAGGGGAACTGCCAGATACTTGGAAAGCAGCTAACGTAGTCCCGATATACAAGAAAGGGGATAGACAGGAGGCACTGAACTACAGGCCAGTGTCCCTAACCTGCATACCATGCAAGCTGATGGAGAAGATTGTGCGAAAAAAACTAGTGGAGCATCTGGAGCGAAGGAACTTTGTAACACAGCATCAACATGGGTTCAGGGATGGCAGGTCCTGCCTCACAGGGTTACTTGAATTCTACGACCAGGCAACAAAAATAAGGCAAGAAAGAGAAGGGTGGGCAGACTGCATATTTTTGGATTGTCAGAAAGCCTTTGATACAGTGCCACACAAGAGGCTAGTGCGAAAGTTGGAGATGCAGGCTGGAGTGAGAGGGAAGGTACTCCGGTGGATAGAGGAATACCTAAGCAACAGGAGACAACGAGTCTGTGTGAGGGGTGAGGTCTCAGATTGGCGAGACGTCACAAGTGGAGTCCCGCAGGGGTCAGTCCTTGGACCTATACTGTTTCTGGTATATGTAAATGATCTCCCAGAGGGTATAGATTCGTTCCTCTCAATGTTTGCCGACGATGCAAAAATTATGAGGAGGATTGAAACAGAGGATGATAGTAGGAGGCTACAAGATGACCTGGATAGACTGAGTGAATGGTCCAACAAATGGCTGTTGAAGTTCAACCCGAGTAAATGCAAAGTAATGAAACTAGGCAGTGGAAACAGGAGGCCAGGCACAGGATACAGAATAGGAGATGAAGTACTTAATGAAACAGACAGAGAGAAAGATCTAGGAGTTGATATCACACCAAACCTGTCTCCTGAAGCCCACATAAAGAGAATAACGTCTGCGGCATATGCGAGGCTGGCTAACATCAGAACGGCGTTCAGGAACCTGTGTAAGGAATCATTCAGAATCTTGTACACCACATATGTAAGACCAATCCTGGAGTATGCGGCCCCAGCATGGAGCCCGTACCTTGTCAAGCACAAGACGAAGCTGGAAAAAGTCCAAAGGTATGCTACTAGACTAGTCCCAGAACTAAGAGGCATGAGTTATGAGGAAAGGCTGCGGGAAATGCACCTCACGACACTGGAAGACAGAAGAGTAAGGGGGGACATGATCACAACCTACAAAATCCTCAGGGGAATCGACCGGGTAAACAAGGACGAACTTTTCAACACTGGTGGGACGCGAACAAGGGGACACAGGTGGAAGCTGAGTACCCAAATGAGCCACAGAGACGTTAGAAAGAACTTTTTCAGTGTCAGAGTAGTTAGCAAATGGAATGCATTAGGAAGTGATGTGGTGGAGGCTGACTCCATTCACAGTTTCAAATGTAGATATGATAGAGCCCAATAGGCTCAGGAATCTGTACACCAGTTGATTGACGGTTGAGAGGCGGGACCAAAGAGCCAGAGCTCAACCCCCGCAAGCACAATTAGGTAAGTACAATTAGGTAAGTACACACACACACACACACACACACACACACACTCAATACAAACTATCAGGCTGTTTGAAGGAGACAAACAGCTCTTAGATCAACTATTACTTAAGGAAGAGACCCCGTCACATGAGGGACTTACTTAAATTAAAGTAACACCGGAAGAAGTCAAGAAACTAGAGAATTAACTTAGTCGTGAAGGAAGACTCACCACTACACAGATATCCTCGGGGATACTAATAGAAGCAGCTGCAGCATTGTGTAAACCACCTTGAAATTAATTTAAACTATCGATAGATACGGGGAACTGCCAAAGAGTTGAAAAACGGCTTATGTGGCGCAAATATATAAGAGAAAATACATGATCCACTGAACTATAGTATCACTAGCACGCATCCCGTATAAGGTATATATACGCATGGTGTAATAACCTCCAGATCTGTGGACAAAAGAGTCTTTCGAACAATTATCCATACCTACATGAGACCTGTTTTTTAGTATGCAGCCCCGGACATAAACAAATGATAAAATTATTGAAAATCAAATTGACGAAAATCGATCTCTGTTCCACAGTCTCTGTTTCTGTCATTCTGTCCGAGCATATATATAATATAATGTTACATATATATTATATATATTTATATATGTGTGTTATTACTTTTTATTCTATGCCATTACATTAGTTTAACATTGTGACAGTTGTGTGTTGCTGTCTGTCATCAATATTCCCTGATTCATCGCCCCTTCCTCTCTAATTCCTCTCTTTTGAACATTGATTTTTGTGTGTTAATTCCCCCTTCGAATTTTGTCTCGTGGCCCCTTGGTTCTTTCTCTCCTCCCCTCTGTTTCCCCCTCTGTCGTTCACTGTGTCGTTCCTCTGTCGTTCCTCTGTCGTTCCCTCTATCGTTCCTCTCAGGTTTGAAACAAGTGTTTACATATCTCCGGAGTTTTTTCTATTCTCGTTTTGGGTTCTTTTTTGTCAGGTTGAAGTTCTAGCCTCAAACCAGGACTCAAGCGGGGGTCCCATGGACCTATACCTCAAGCGGGGGTCCCATGGACCTATTCCTCAAGCGGGGGTCCCATGGACCTATACCTCAAGCGGGGGTCCCATGGACCTATACCTCAAGCGGGGGACCTATACCTCAAGCGGGGGTCCCATGGACCTATACCTCAAGCGGGGGTCCCATGGACCTATACCTCAAGCGAGGGTCCCATGGACCTATATCTCAAGCGAGGGTCATACCCAAAGGGGGTGTAACAAACCGACATCTAGAAAGGCGGGGCTCGGGAGATTGCGTTCGACCTTGCAAGCGTAATTTGTTGTTTCCAAGAGCGCGTGCACACACACACACACACACACACACACACACACACACACACACACACACACACACACACACACACACACACACACACAAACACGAAATATCGAAGCCAAAAACAGAACCACTCACATCAAGCCAGAAATGTTGGAACCGAAAACTCCAAGACATTTCTTCCTCTAATCTCCTCCTAAGATTTTTAAAGAGATCGCAAAGTCTTGCGAAAAGCCTCGTAACTCTGAGACACAGCCAGACTTTTCCTCGCTACACGCTAATTCGTCTGTAAATGCCGGGAAAACATAGAAATGTGTGACACAGAATCAAGCGTTGATTCGTCGCTGTGTAAACACAGAACAATTTATTCTTTTGAAAAATTTAATTTAAAGCAAACTTTTAAGTCGCGTTTATTTTTTTCAAGTGTTTTTGTCTTATGTAACTTATGATCTGTTTTCTAGTGTTTATGCATTTTTTTTTGCAGTATTTGTATGTGATAGTTTGTTTGTTGGCTTATTTCGGCAGTTTGTGTGATGGCATATTTGGGAAGGCTTTTTTCCTAAGACTTAGAGCACACACACACACACACACACACACACACACACACACACACACACGCAGACACACGCACACACACACACGTTCCTTGCTGGCCTGTCCATCCTCTTGTACTAGCGATACAGTGACGGTCTCACTTCATGCAGGGTCCGCGTTCGATCCCCGATGGCCCCCAAGTGGTTGTGCATCGACCCGTACCTCTGTTCTCGTATCCCAGCTCCTTGTCATCGTATCCCAGTTCCTTGTTCTCATATCCCAGCTCCTTGTCCTCATATCCCAGCTCCTTGTCATCGTATCCCAGTTCCTTGTCCTCATATCCCAGTTCCTTGTCCTCATATCCCAGCTCCTTGTCCTTATATCCCAGCTCCTTGTCCTCATATCCCAGCTCCTTGTCCTCATATCCCAGCTCCTTGTCCTCATACCCCAGCCCCTTGTGTTCATATCCCAGCTCCTTGTCCTCATATCCCAGCTCCTTGTCCTCATACCCCAGCTCCTTGTCCTCATATCCCAGTAACTTGTCCTCATATCCCAGTAACTTGTCCTCATACCCCAGCTCCTTGTCTTCATATCCCAGCTCCTTGTCCTCATACCCCAGCTCCTTGTCTTCATATCCCAGCTCCTTGTCCTTATATCCCAGCTCTTTGTCCTTATGTCCCAGCTCCTTGTCCTCATATCCCACTCCTTGTCCTCATACCCCCAGCTCCTTGTCCTCATATCCCAGTAACTTCTCCTCATACCCCAGCTCCTTGTCTTCATATCCCAGCTCCTTGTCCTTATATCCCAGCTCCTTGTCCTCATACCCCCAGCTCCTTGTCCTCATACCCCAGCTCTTTGTCCTTATGTCCCAGCTCCTTGTCCTCATATCCCACTCCTTGTCCTCATACCCCCAGCTCCTTGTCCTCATATCCCAGTAATTTCTCCTCATACCCCAGCTCCTTGTCTTCATATCCCAGCTCCTTGTCCTCATACCCCCAGCTCCTTGTCCTCATATCCCAGCTCCTTGTCCTCATACCCCAGCTCCTTGTCCTCATACCCCAGCTCCTTGGTCTTACATGACTTATATATTCACACTGGCTTAGATTTTTCTCATAATCACCTTCAATCTGTCCTCCTCTCTGTCTGTCTGTCTGTCTCTCTCTCTCTCTCTCTCCCTCTGTTTCTCTTCTTATCTTTCCTCAAAAATGCTTTTCTCCTAATGAACACTTTCTGTGTATAATAGAGTTGAATGGACTTTACAATTTGCATAATAAGATCTCTTGGTATATTTTCTGTCTGTGGGATTTACCAGTAAAGTTAATTATTGTAGCGCTATCGTCCGACGACGTATCGTCCGACGATAGTATCGTCCGATTATCTCTTGACTAGGAGCTTTTGTGTTCCCATATTGTATATTGTATTTTGATATTGTAGTTAGTTTGGAGAGCCAGTGGTATCGTTGACCCATAGAGTAATAGAGGTATCGTACCCCCTGAAGGGGAAGAGGTATTGTATACCCCTGGAGTACCAAGGGGTATTGTTTACCCCCTGGAGTACCTGGGGTATTGTATTTGTATTTTGTATAGGGTATTGTTTGTAGTTTTGTACTAACCAGTTCATTCTAATTTCTTCCCTGGCGTGTGTGTGTGTGTGTGTGTGTGTGTGTGTGTGTGTGTGTGTGTGTGTGTGTGTGTGTGCGCGCGCGTGCGTGCGTGTGGGTGTAGGTGGGTAGTTCCACACTCCACCAGGTGGAGCTGGTGGACTTGGAGACGTCCTCGAGTGGCATCTACAAGTGTGAAGTAGTAGGTGAGGCGCCAACTTTTACCACTCACATCAGGGCTGCCAACATGACCGTCATAGGTATGTCACGGCTGCCAACCTTCTCCACCTCAGGGCTACCAACCTGAACACCTCACCTGAGTCAGGGCTACCAACACAACCATTTCTGGCATTTAATTATCAGTTATAATGGTGCCAATATACTTTTTTTAACATTTTTAGACAAAATTCTGAATCAGATGTACACAATTTTGAATTGGGCTGAGTTTACGAAACCTGTGCATCTTCTAACGATAAGATATTGATCAAAATATACTGTTTTGTGTTCTGTTTTGTGTTAAGATTGATAACGGCCCTATAAATGTACTCTATGGTATATCTCTGTGGTATACCTCTATGGTATACTCTTTCATCCATTTGTATAGTATACTTCTATGGTATACTTTTTATTCCATTTGTTTCCTACTGAATTAGATTTCTTATAATACGCACTAATCCTGATATCCCACCAGACTAATCCTGATCTACGAGACCAATCCTGATCTTCCAGCAGACTAATCCTGATATCCCACCAGACTAATCCTGATCTCCCACCAGACTAATCCTGATCTCCCACCAGACTAATCCTGATCTCCCACCAGACTAATCCTGATCTCCCACCAGACTAATCCTGATATCCCACCAGACTAATCCTGATCTACGAGACCAATCCTGAATCTCCCACCAGACTAATCCTGATCTTCCACCAGACTAATCCTTATCCTCCCCTCAGACACCCCGGACGGGCCGCCAGTGGTGCGTGGACTGAACCCATCAGGATACAGAGAAGGAGACATTATCCATCTCAACTGCACCTCGTATCGCTCCTGGCCTCCGCCTACTCTATCCTGGGTGCTCCTTATCCCCCACGCCCACAGCCACGCCCGCAGCCCCGCCCACAGCCCTGAGAGCCACGCCTACCAACTCTCCCACATCATCGGCTCCCATGATTACCAACACCCCTCCCATAGCGCGGACTATCAGAACGCCCACAGTGGAGGAAACCACGCCCACCGTCACGCCCACGGTGCTCTCAGCCCGCCCCATCACGCCATGGACACCCACGCCCACCACCATCATGGTAGCCACTACCATCATGGCGCCCCTAGCGCCCCTGCTCGTAAGTTTATGGTAAGTGAAGCTCAGGTACCGTGACCAGTCGTAAGATCTGGAGATCTTACGACTGGTCTGGGTCTTACGACTGGTCTTATGACTGGTATGATCGTAAGATCTTACGATCTAGACTGATCGTAATCGATCGATCTATCGACTGATCGTAAAATCTAGACTGGTCTAGTCTAGATCTTACGAGTGGTCTACATCTTACGAGTGGTCTAGATCATACGACAGGTCTAGATCTTATGAATAGTCTAGATCTTACGACTGGTCTTACGACTGGTCTTATGACTGGTCTTACGACTGGTCTTACGACTGGTCTAGATCTTACGATAGACCCCAATAGTTCACGTTTTGTACTATTGTCTTTGTAGAGCGTTTGCAGTAGGTGACAACATCCCTAGGTCTAGTATAGTAGATATATGTACTTATATATGGTCTAAAATGTGTTATATAAGGTGTAAGATTGCTTATTTAGGCCTAAGAGAGGCTTGGACGACCAGCTGCTGCTGCTCCAGTTTTAGACCGAAATTTTGCAGTATTTCAATAGACCGAATTTTTTTTTTACGAGTACACGAGTACTTATAGAATGTATATTTTTTGTATGGACTATCAATCACTCTTCTCTCTCTCTCTTTCTTTCTCTCTCTCTCTCTCTCTCTCTCTCTCTCTCTCTCTCTCTCTCTCTCTCTCTCTCACTCACTCTCACTCTTTACACAGGTGGACGATGCCCTACTAGTGAGGTACCCCCTGGCCACCACTTGGCCAGGGGGCCAAGAGTCGACGGGATCAGGTGACCTGCCCACCTTCTCGGCCACCCTGGGCCTAGTCTTGGCCACCCACCGCCACCTGGCCCCTCTAGGCTCCTTCACCCTCAGGTCAGTAGTCTACCAACGCTCCCATCGTACAATTTACAGAGTACTATGACACACAGCTGCTCACAAATATCCCCATTTTCTATGCATTTAAGTTAAGTTTAGTGGATTTGAAATAAGTTAGTTTTTCTGCCTTATATACGGTATCTTGAGAGGTTATCTTGAGATGATTTCGGGGCTTTAGTGTCCCCGCGGCCCGGTCCTCGACCAGGCCTCCACCCCCAGGAAGCAGCCCGTGACTGCTGACTAACACCCAGGTACCTATTTTACTGCTAGGTAACAGGGGCATAGGGGGAAAGAAACTCTGCCCAATGTTTCTCGCCGGCGCCTGGGATCGAACCCAGGACCACAGGATTACAAGTCCAGCGTGCTGTCCGCTCGGCCGACCGGCTACGGTGCAGGAATCAAGAAAATATCAATGATATCACGATACCAAACACACTTGATATCGTGATACCAAATGCCTCATAAACCCTCTCATTTGATACCTACAAATAGGCCTTAGCAAAAGGGGCACTCAGCATCTCTTCTCAAATTTATTCATGGAATATTTTGAGTCTGAGATTTGGACTCGGATTACAGAGGCAGCTGCTTGTATGACTTCGTTATCATATATATCTTTTTGTTCTTTTTTGTTATCGTTGGGAGTCGTCTCACAATCACTTGGTCCCTGGTTCGACTCCCTGGCAGGGGAAGAGGTCAAGGCTTGGCTGAGACTGTTTTAGACCACTGTTGTGTCTGGTCTTTACTGATAAGTGTGATTTTTAATGCTTTGAAACGTTTCAATATTTTTGTGGTGTTTTAAAAACTCAAAATACTTTTTGACTACTAACCATGTCACTAATCAGACCACTAACTAGACCACTAACCATGTCACTAATCAGACCACTAACTAGACCACTAACCCCGCCACTAACCAGACCAGTAACCACAGGTGTCTGGCGGAGGTGGAGGGCCACGTCTGGGCCACAGAGGTGAAGGTGGACCTTGAGGTGGACCCTGTACTGGGGCCCCAACACCTGCCCGCCCTCCTCAACACCCACATCCCCCCTTCCTCAGGTGAGTCCTACAGGTGTTAGGAGGTGTCTTCAGGTGTTGAAAGCCTCTGCGAGCAAGACCCTCTCAGGACACAGTACACAACCTACGTGAGACCAGCCATAGAAAGTGCAGCTCCATCGTGAGAACCCCAAAAAAAGCACCCAAGGAGACGATTCCAGGCGTTTGCAACGAGGAATCGTGCAAGAATTGCAAGATAGAACCCAGTAGCCTCATGAACCTGTTCACCAGTTGACTGACAGTCGAGAGGCGGGAGCAAAGAGCCGAAGCTCAACTCCACACACATACAGACCTCGTTGTGTTCCTTGTCACGTATATATCATGATCACCTACACGTTATTTAGGAGTCTAAGGGATCCTTGTAGGAACACAAGGCCCTTGGAACTGATAGTGGAAATATTGCTTCTTCTTAATTGGTTTCCGATTGAGGAAGGAGACTTGAATTTCCCTTCTGCAACTTGCAGGCCGTTACCCGAGGCACGAGTTGTGCAACAGAGAGAGAGAGAGAGAGAGAGAGAGAGAGAGAGAGAGAGAGAGAGAGAGAGAGAGAGAGAGAGAGAGAGAGAGAGAGAGAGAGAGAGGGAGAGAGACAGAGACAGATATAAATAGAGGTAGAGAGAGAGAAAGAAAGGTACAGAGAGCGAGAGAAACAGTGAGTGAGTGAGTGAGTGAGTGAGTGAGTGAGTGAGTGAGTGGGTAGGTCTGGAAGGTGGAAGATATACACACACAAACAGATCTAAGAGGTACAAAATGACTGGCAATCAATCAATAATTTCTCATAATGGAACACCCAGGCCATACAAAAGTTCCCAGTGGGAGTCGACCCATGACTTCTGGATTACAAGTCCAGAGGACTTTCCACTATGCCATGAGGCCTCGTTGATAATAAGATGTGCATTAATATAGTTAAGAAAAACTCCTTTAACAAGAACACCAATTATGATCATATATAAATATATAAATATCACTATTTATATTTTATATGTTGGAATGTATTTGTATATTTATATCAATATAAAATTGTATATAACTAAGCAGTTAAGTTCACTGTTCTGTGACGGATCCAAAATAACCCTACACATCGAAATTAGTCCCTGAAGCTCACATTAAAAGGATAACATCAGCGGCGTATGCAAGGCTGGCTAACTTAAGAACTGCTGTCAGAAACTTGTGTAAGCAATCGTTCAGAACCTTGTTTACCACGTATGTCAGACCAATACTGTATACATGTTGCTAGTGGGAAGCTCTCTCTCTCTCTCCCTCTCACTCGTTACTGACTTACACCAGCTAACTCGAATAGAAACCTCTTCTGTGAGACAGACTCTAATGTTTTCGACAATCGAGAAATAGACAGTCAAACCTGATTGGTATCTAGAGACTGCATTTATCTCTTCTAGGTGTTCTAAGTGACTGCTTCGGACCAGTCTCTCCAGTAACTGACAAGGAAGGATGCGTGTTAGTGACACTGGTCTGTGGTACAGCAGTTTTGACTTCTTTAATTTGATAACACAGCCAAGGGACTACACAGTACATCCACCGCCCAACCCCCAGAGTACTCATAAATGTTGTGTGAATTCCAAAATTACTGTTTAAAAATAATTGTTCATGTATACCGAAATATGCTATACATACACTTGCCTGTATGCTATACATACACTTGCATTTACTCACCTAGTTGAGCTCTGGCTCTTTGGTTCCGCCTCTCAACTGTCAATCAACTGGTGTACAGGTTCCTGAGCCTACTGGGCTCTATCATATCTACACTTGAAACTGTGTATGGAGTCAGCCTCCACCACATCACTGCCTAATGCATTCCATATGTTAACTACTCCGTTTGTAAATGCTACATATATGCTATTCAGGTTATGATTATAATGATAACGAAGGTGTATTATGTGATTATAACTTCTTATCAAATTAATAATGTAATTACATTTCTCTTGTGAATTAAATACAATCAAATGTACAATCTTCTATAAACAAAGCTTTAGATTTGGTTGTGGTTCTGCAGGTTGTGGGCAGCGAGGCGGGGCAGCCGTGTTGGTGTGGGTGATGGTCGTGGTGGCGCTCTCTCTGACCAAGTGACACTCAAACCCACGGAAACAATCACTCAAACGACACTATAGAAAAGTCTGTCAAAGGACACCATAGAAAAGGTCTCATCACCGGATGCACGTCACACCGTACACAAGACCTATTCGCTAACTGATTTTGAAACCTACCTAACTTGACCTACCTCAACCTAACCGAACCTAACCTAACCCAACCGAGCGAAATACAGCCTAACCTAAGCTAATACATCCTAGCATAGCAATATACACGGTTTTATCAAACAGAAAACGAGTTTCGACGAATCATCTAGTGTTTGAAACGGGGAGCCGGTAGTCCGAGCGGACAGCACGCGGGACTTGTGATCCTGTGGTCCTGGGTTCGATCCCAGGCGCCGGCGAGAAACAATGGGCAGAGTTTCTTTCACCCTATGCCCCTGTTACCTAGCAGTAAAATAGGTACCTGGGTGTTAGTCAGCTGTCACGGGCTGCTTCCTGGGGGTGGAGGCCTGGTCGAGGACCGGGCCGCGGGGACACTAAAGCCCCGAAATCATCTCAAGATAACCTCAAGAAGATCATCTCTGGGAGAGTTATATTCCAGCTACGTGTTCGGTTCCTCTCAAGCAAGTGACCCGGCAGTTATATGCCATTTCTACACAAATTACATACATCCTAATTTCTTTATGAGCGAGTTCCTATAGATAATATAATTAATAATTACCGTTGTAAGGGTCAGCCAGACTTCTTAGGTTTATCGAAGTCTCTCCTCCATAGGCCAATTGCTGCCCGTGTCCCAGGATGCAACCCCACAACAGTTGCCTAATTCTCGGGTATCTATTTAGGTGGACAAAGCGGGTGAAACGAAATGGGCCAAGACATAGCTGGGATCGACCTAGGGGTCCTCGATTCCTAGGCGAGGACGTGGACCTACGCTACATGACTTACAATAAATGCCAGATCTCTAACATCAATGTACAACGATATATCCCTACATATAATTTCTACAAAATTTGAGGCATTAATTGCAAAGCGTTTTCAAACTATTTTCAGGATTATACAAGACACACAAATGAATTATAAATTCAAATACTACACCATACAATGGTGAAAATAATTTAGACGAGTTTACCTTAAATTTAAGTGCATCAGAGAAAATGAAGATATTGGCTAGAGGGGAAACTAATATAACCACGGTAATGCATATGGGGCAGTAGCTTCAAGCTTAAGCCATAACATAACTCTCACAAGGGGCGACAGATTCAAGCTTTATAAGACATCAACAATGGGGGCCTCACGGCTGAGTGGAGAGCGCTCGGAGGTCGTAGTTCTAATGACCCGGGCTCAATTCGCGACCAGATGCACCTGTTCACCTAGCAGTAAATAGGTACCAGGGACTTAGACAGCTGCTACAGGCTGCTACCTGGGGGTATGTAACAAAAAGGAGGCCTGGTCGAGGACCGGGCCGCGGGGACGCTAAGCCCCGAAATCATCTCAAGATATGCTAAATTATAGCTAAATATATTGAAGCCCAACACAGTATAGCAAAATACGAGATTTTGTGGAAGCCCATCATAGTATATCATCATCCTAAACTAATCCAAATAATACAAAACACTTCAAACTTGTTTACAACTCTGTGGATGAGAGGATGGTGCAAGTTTGCACATTTATTGTTATTTATATATACAAGAGTTGTTACATTCTTGTACAGCCACTAGCACGCGTAGCGTTTCGGGCAGGTCCTTAATACTAATATTTCCCGGAATACGACCCGCCAAATCGTTTAACAACCAAGTACCCTTTTTACTGTTGGGTTAATCAGTGACTACAATTACGGATTTTCGCCCAGTCAATCCTCCCCGGCCAGGATACGAACCCAGGTTAAAGCGCTCGCGGAACGCCAGCCGAGTGTCTTAACCATTACACCACGGGGACTGCATTCTTACATTAAGTGTAAGCGTAAGTCACGTGCTTAACGTGCTAACACGTGCTTAAGTGTAAGTGTAACTCTTTAAGTGTAAGTGCTTCCTTAACGCTGAACTAAAATACTATTGAAATCCCAACTAATCCAATTGTCTACTAGATTCTTTTAGTTCAAATTACACCAGAACAATCTCAATTGACTTACTTTACATCAGTCCTGTCAGTACTACCTACTACGAACTACTTAAGAATGTAAGAACAACGACGTTCTTACATTCTTACAAGAATGTACGAACTCTTGTATAAATAACTAATAATAATAAAAGAAATCATCTCTCTTAAAGTAAATAGAAGAGTTAAATCTAGCTGAATTGAACACGTTAGAAAACTCTAAAATAAATCTATATTCTAGCACTATCAATAGAAAGATTCAAAGACCCTTAATGATAGCTGACTACCCTAGATCAGACGCAGGATACGTGCCTAATATCATCAAGCACTTAAGAATACTAAGAAAAAAGGAAGCATCAGTTCTGAGATCAAAAGGATCTAACAGGCTTTCCGGAAAGACGTTTTGGAGTAAAAAAATATATATTAAATAATGATGACCAAAACCACACAACAGAAGATGAGGAGACGACGATGTTTCGGTCCGTCCTGGACCGAAACATCGACACGACGGACCGAAACATCGACACGACGGATCGAAACATCGACACGACGGACCGAAACATCGACACGACGGACCGAAACATCGACACGACGGACCGAAACATCGACACGACGGACCGAAACATCGACACGACGGACCGAAACATCGACACGACGGACCGAAACATCGACACGACGGACCGAAACATCGACACGACGGACCGAAACATCGTAGATTTTTATCATGTTCCGATATGTGATTTGGTTATCATATCTTCAGCCACGTTATTGCGACTCATCGTCTGTAAACAACAATATAAGCTCATTCTCAAGCATATACAAGAATATTACATATTTTTTCACATATATTAAGAATATTACTCATTATAAAGCTTAAAAAAGAATATTACATATGAGCATAGTAATATATTGATGGCTTGTATAGGTAAATATTCAACCCTGAACGATATATACTCACGGGTATATATCGTATATATATCACGGGTATATATCGTATATCTATATACTCACGGGAGACATCTCCCGTCACGAAGGTGCATCCGCACCTCCACAGATCTCCAGTATCATCTATTGATACTGGTAATGGCTCAAAAGGGCCACCACTTACGGGCTATTCATGCCCGTGCCACCATTTGGGTGGCTTAATCTTCATCAATCAGTCAATCACTGAACGATAGTGACAGGTGAAGGGCAGATGTGATTAAACCTGTCCTAACTACAGCTGTATGTGACCCCGGCACGTACCTTTCCCCTAGTAACAAACACCTGTACTGTCTGTAACACCTGTCTGTACACCTGTTTGTACACCTGTAACACGTGTAAAAGTTGAAAAAAAAGCTGCAAAAACTAAACAAATCTAGGATAACTGATCAGTATAATTAAACAGGCTAATTATCCTGGATAACTAGCGAATTATCTTGGATAATAAGTCTGTTTAATTATCCAATATTCCTACTTTTCTAGTCAACGAACTGGCTAGTTAACTGTGACAGTCTCGAAGGGGCACTTAAGACTTTAAGAAGGCTACTTAGAGCCTTAAGACGGAAGTCAAGACTTTCTACACCAAAGTTGATATTACTTATTTGTCAACATGTTTATATTGTAGCCTTATTTAATAGATCATTTACGTAATACGTGTGACTGATTCAGAGATAATGATTATTATCTAACACGTGAACAACATGTGAGCAAATATGAACACATATGAACAGTAACATGAGTATATATTTGTGTTTCATTGTATCCTAACTTCTCCACAATTCCTATCGTCTGAGACTGAATTGAGTAGTGTTCCAGGAAGAGAGACCTCCATATACGCGTGTACCGGACTGCTGTACCGGACTGCTGTACCGGACTTAACCTATACCTATTACAGGTATAGGTTAAGTAATTATTACAATTTACAAGGTATAGGTTAAGTAATTATTACAATTATTACTTAACCTATACCTGTAATAGGTTAAGTAATAATTGTAATTACGAAGCAATAAGATGCTTATCTTAACATACTAAGAAGTTTAGGTAAGGTCGGTGTTTTCTATGAAGCTTTTCAAGGTAAACAAAAAAATATTCAAAATAAATCCACTATATCTATATTATTATCTAAGAAATGTATTATTTCTATATCATATCTAAATCATAACAAAATCATATCAGATTCAACAGATTCATTATACATTTGGATCCTACAAGACTGCCACCTATGATCACGTACTACCATAGGGCCCTTGGTTGCCTATGTGACTTTGTGCATGATTTCTCTAAGGATCCAGAAGCTTCTAGAAGGATTTCTTAATTTAAAAACTATTGGAACAATTAAATCGATTTCCGGTAGGGATTAAATCAAATCCTTAATAAGAATCAATAGTACTATCCAGTCTACCTTATAATCTTTAAATCCTATATCTAATTATATTATAATCACATCTTATCTCAATCATATGTCTAGACAGTAAAAATAATCAATCAATATTACAGTCTCCGTGGTGTAGTGGTAAGACACTCGCCTGGCGTTCCGCGAGCGCCAGGCGCTCGTATGTCATGGGTTCGTATCCTGGCCGGAGAGGATTTACTGGGCGCAATTCCCTAACTGTAGCCTCTGTTTAACGCAACAGTAAAATGTGTACTTGGATGAAAAAACGATTCTTCGCGGCAGGGGATCGTATTCCAGGGACCATAGGATTAAGGACTTGCCCGAAACGCTACGCGTACTAGTGGCTGTACAAGAATGTAACAACTCTTGTATATATCTCAAAAAAAAAAAAAAAAAAAAAAATATTCATTGAAGGCTACCATGCTCAGGAAGCATAGGGGGGACGATGTGGGAGAGAAGCGCCCCACCACGCCTCAGGCCAGAACGCGTGTATTTACAAACAGGAAAACGTGTGACGGTGTCTTGCGAACAATTATTCAGCTTAGGACACCTTATCCAATTATATTTATCACCAGTGAATACTCTCTAGAACTGGGGGAGTACCTGGACAATATATCTTCAAGGAAAATTCCTAGAACATTTCTATATAAGAGTGTAGAGTGGAGCACACAAAGTGACTTTGTCTCCACCATCACCACCTATCATCCTACTGCAAATGCAATTAAGTGCATAATCAATTAGCAACGCTACTAGAACATTATACAGCAAAGCTGTGACATAAAATATCATGCCTAAACTCAACAAGAGAGTTATCCGGTCTGGCACACTGGTCAGACAGGCACCCGGCATTCAGAGAAGTATATTGAATGCTATTTAGTGTATTAATTGGCCAATTGTATGCTTAAGCTAAGGATTATTCTCCAAGGTCTGAAGTGAAATGCTCTCAGGGGATGAGTATTGCTATGCACTCAGGGGATGGGTATTGTTATGCACTCAGGGGATGGGTATTGCTATGCACTCAGGGGATGGGTATTGTTATGCACTCAGGAGATGAGTATTGCTATGCACTCAGGATGGGTATTGCTATGCACTCAGGAGATGGGTATTGTTATGCACTCAGGGGATGGGTATTGCTATGCACTCAGGGGGATGAGTATTGCTATGCACTCAGGGGATGGGTATTACTATGCACATATTCATCTAATAATGACCCAACCACACACCAGAAGATGAGGAGACGACGTCGTTTCGGTCCGTCCTGGACCATTATCAAGTCGATAGTGATTTTGAGATTTGAACCATTAGGCAAATTGTTGTTGTAAACAACCTCGGAGTATTTAGGAGCTCATTAACTGTTAAATAACTGTAAACGAAGCCGCAATTATTGAGAAAAGATGCACAGGTTTCGTAAGGTGGAATGCACAAATGAGAGCAGCCTCGTTCTCTAAATTCGCAACTCCGTAAAACAATTGCAACTGTTTTGCCTAATCAGTAACATATGAACCCAAACAAGTCTTCTAAGCTATCAAGGCCGACGCATTCATAACGTCAATATTTCGGTGCTCAAATGATAACTAATATGTCACATTTTATTGGATTGGTCGATTCGATTCCGTGCAACATACGACGTGTTCGGTGGACGGAGCGGGTAGTAGAGAGCGCGCATCTATGTCTCGTACGTGCTACAAAACTACTATGCCTCGTACGTTGACAGCTGGGCTTGCTACTGTAGCTTTGACAGCTGACTTGCTCCTGTAGCCCTGACAGCTGGTCTGCCACTGGAGTCTTGACAGCGGACCTCTCACTGCAGCCTTGATTGCTCGCCTGCAACTCTATTCTTGACAGATGGCCTGCAATGTAGCCCTGACAGCTGACATGCCACAGTTACCATAATAGTCAGCCTGTAAAAGTAGCCTTGACAGCTGGCCACCCGCTGTAAACGCGATAAACTTAACAGGCTCCCTTACACGGATATAGGAATAACAATATATATATAAAATAGTTTATGCTAGAAAATTACAGAAAATCGTAGTGTTGTGATAAAAGAAAACGGGCACTGAAGGTTTCCAAGATTGTATAGGGGTGACTCTTCAAACTGGCCACCTTTCAGTTGCCTGGCCACCTTCTAATTGACTAGCCACCATTCAATTATCTGTGCACCATCTAGTTTTCATCTGTCCCTCTCCTATTCATTTTCTTTTCTATCTTCGACCCTCTCTGCTGCCTCGTCCGTCATCTGCTTCATATGCCTCGTCTTTCCTCCTGCTTCCTCAACATTCATGTCTCTGTATCCGTTGCTTATCCTTATCTTAAGTCTACATCGTAAGAAAAGTCTTGTTATTACTTGAGAATCTGATCCACGAAGCCATTGTTGATTCCTGTTTTAGTTTTAAAATAACACACATGGTGTTTGAAATATTATTCGTTTGTGACTGAAACGAGTATTGAAAAATGGAATTATTTTACAAGTTTCAGGAGTTGCAAAACGCAAATTAAGTGAGTCTATGACTCTGTGAGTCGGTAAGTCTGGAGTCACTACTGATTGTGAGAGCAAACAGTCATGTCTCTGGAGTCGCCACAGATTGTAAGACCAAACAGTCATGTCTCTGGAGTCGCCACAGATTGTTAGACCAAACAGTCATGTCTCTGGAGTCGCCACAGATTGTTAGACCAAACAGTCATGTCTCTGGAGTCGCCACAGATTGTTAGACCAAACAGTCATGTCTCTGGAGTCGCCACAGATTGTTAGACCAAACAGTCATGTCTCTGGAGTCGCCACAGATTGTTAGACCAAACAGTCATGTCTCTGGAGTCGCCACAGATTGTTAGACCAAACAGTCATGTCTCTGGAGTCGCCACAGATTGTTAGACCAAACAGTCATGTCTCTGGAGTCGCCACAGATTGTTAGACCAAACAGTCATGTCTCTGGAGTCGCCACAGATTGTTAGACCAAACAGTCATGTCTCTGGAGTCGCCACAGATTGTAAGACCAAACAGTCATGTCTCTGGAGTCGCCACAGATTGTGAGACCGAACAATCATGTCTCTGGGGTCGCCACAGATTGTTAGACCAAACAGTCATGTCTCTGGAGTCGCCACATATTGTGAGACCGAACAATCATGTCTCTGGAGTCGCCACATATTGTGAGACCGAACAATCATGTGCTTGACCTCACTACAAGTCGACATGGTTCGGCTTGTATTCCAAGAATTATCTTAAAGCAAATTTAAACCTGCACTTCACTGTCACCGGGATTCGAACGCGGGGACATTTGATGGCAAAGCCAGTACGAGAGACAACAAAACCCTTCCCTATCTCTTGGTCAATACTTTGCTACACCCATTTTCTCTCCCTTTACACGTTCCTCCAAATATACCCATTTCTCCCTCCATCCTCCCATCTCCATCATCGTCTATTTCTCAGCTCTTAACTACACTCACTAGTTCATCTAAGATATAGTTTATTGCATTTATACGTTAATTGGGGTTTTTCTTCTTATTCCAATTCTCTTTATTCCAATACTTCCTGCCTCTTTTTTTTTAATTATTAACAAAATCCCGTAATTTCTTTCATGAATGGTTTCTAGGACAACAGTCTCGTACTTGTGTGGCCCGAGTTCGAATCTCTGATGATATAAGTAATGACAAGAAACATTTTGCGTTTTCTTAAATTCTTTAATGAATGTTTATACTTTATCAAAATCCTTATAAAGAATACTAAAGACATAATTATTATCTTGGGTATATCATGAGGTTATCTTGAGATGATTTCGGGGCTTAGTGTCCTCGCGGCCCGGTCTTCGACCAGGCCTCCTTTTTCTTACACACCCCCAGGAAGCAGCCCGTATCAGCTGTCTAACTCCCAGGTACCTATTTACTGCTAGGTGAACAGGCGCATCAGGGTGAAAGAAACTCTGCCCATTTGTTTCCGCCTCAGCAGGGAATTGAACCCGAAACCTCAGAATTACAAATCCCGAGCGCTGTCTACTCAGCCATCAGGCCCCGTATGATCGGTATGATTATTCTATGTCAAATTGTTCTTGAGAATTGATTTTCAAGTAAATATAAATAATATATGGAGGGAATTCACAGTTTTAGAATTCACCAATCAGTGAAAATTGATTATTTGTGTGGTCAGTAAAGGTTCCCTACACCTAAGCCAGATATAACACTGTCCTCCCCTGAGCCAGATACAACACTGTCCTCCCCTGAGCCAGATACAACACTGTCCTCTCCTAAGCCAGATATAACACTGACCTTCCCTGAGCCAGATATAACACTGTCCTCCCCCCGAGCCAGATATAACACTGTCCTCCCCTGAGCCAGATACAACACTGTCCTCCCCTGAGCCAGATACAACACTGTCCTCCCCTGAGCCAGATACAACACTGTCTTCCCTCGAGCCAGATATAATACTGACCTCCCCTGAGCCAGATATAACACTGTCCTCCCCTGAGCCAGATATAACACTGTCCTCCCCCGAGCCAGATACAACAGTCACCTCCCCTAAGCCAGATACAACACTGTCCTCCCCCAAGCCAGATACAACACTGACCTCCCCTAAGCCAGATATAACACTGTCCTCCCCTAAGCCAGATATAACACTGTCCTCCCTAAGCCAGATATAACACTGTCCTCCCCCAAGCCAGATATTCTGGCTCCCTAAGCCTGTTTACAGTTCCTTTAGAAAGCCCTTGGAGTAACACACAATATCCGGGCTTACCACTAATCTCATAGCATTCATCTCGTAGGCAATCTGTGTCACCAGTTCTTGCTGCTTTTTGTATTTCTGTTTTCCGCTTTACTTTAAATTTTTACAATATAAATCCTTTTATGCAGAGAATAAGTCACAATAACCCAACTCGCATTTATATAATGAAATGAGACGACGTTTTAGGGTCTATCTTGAATCATAATCAAGGTGGGAGTTATTTTTTTGGTGGGTTTCTTATCATGTGTCTGGTAGTGTTATTCACTTTTTTTTCTTTCACTTCTTTCCTTATTTCAATTTTATTTTATCTCTTCCTTCTCTGTTTCCTCGCTCTCTTTAGCGTGTCGTTGAATATATGTAATGAGAGCTGTAGGGTATCCTATTTTGTGTATATATTATATACACTACATCCTGTAGTGTATATATATTATTTTAGGATGCAATTGTGCAAGCTATTTGTTAGTGGAATACATTCAAACGGGTTACAAAAACTGGCGAAATACGAATGTTTTGTTTCGAGACATTTAGTGATTAGGAAGATGCTTGTTGTGTTTAGAATGTTGGGATTTAGTGCTGGATATTCCATTGAAAAGGAGTATTTTTATAATTTACCAGAGAACACACTCACACACTCACACACACACACACACACACACACACACACACACACTGTAATGTAAGCAAATGTAATGTAATGAAGATAGGTGTAGGGAGCAGGAGGCCAGATACAAGGTATCATCTGGGAGATGAAATTCTTCAAGAGTCAGAGAGAGAGAAAGACCTGGGGGTTGATATCACTCCAGACCTGTCCCCTGAAGCCCATATCAAGAGGATAACATCAGCGGCATATGCCAGGTTGGCTAACATAAGAACGACATTTAGAAACTTGTGTAAGGAATCATTCAGAATTTTGTATACCACATATATCAGACTAATCCTGGAGTATGCAGCACCAGCATGGAGTCCATATCTAGTCAAGGATAAGACTAAACTGGAAAAGGTTCAAAGGTTTGCCACCAGACTAGTACCCGAGCTGAGAGGTATGAGCCACGAGGAGAGACTACAGGAATTAAACCTCACGTCGCTGGAAGACAGAAGAGTTAGGGGGGACATGATCACCACATTCAAGATTCTCAAAGGGTAGAGTAGATAAAAGCACTGTTTAACACGAATTTGTTTAACACTAACTTAATGTGTGTGTGATTTTAAGGAGAAAAGAAGCAAGGTGCCTAAAAAAGTTCTTCTCCACTAGTAACTTACGAATTTCACTCCTGAAGAATTACTAACAAGGTTCTATTACATCATGAAAACACGACGCCGACAAGTACCAAAAAAAACCTGAAAATCGACATATTCTAATTTGGATGCTTCTAATCCGTACAAGATGAAAGAATAACTTGAAATTTAGAATTATTTTGTCTTTAAAAACTGTCCTCTTAAACAACATTAAAAAAAAGTTATGCAGCGCCTCTGGACTACAATAAAAGTTATTTAGTTAGAGACCAGAGCCAGCTAAGTGCACTAAAAATCCCTATCTCGCAGCATGTTATCTTGAGATCTTGAGGTTATCTTGAGATGATTTCCTCGACCAGGTCTCCACCCCCAGGAAGCAGGCCGTGACAGCTGACTAACACCCAGTTACCTATTTTACTGTTAGGTAACAGGGGCATAGGGTGAAAGAAACTCTGCCCATTGTTTCTCGCCGGCGCCTGGGATTAAACCCAGGACCACAGGATCACAAGTCCAGCATGCTGTCCGCTCGGCCGACCGGCTCCTGGTCAGTCATGCAGTAGCGTACTCCAGCAAACTTTGGAAGCGTTATGGAGATATTCGCAAGAACGCGAGAGTGAATAAAGTACCAATGACACAAGACCTAGCTTCCCCGAATGCACCGAGAGGAAAGTATTAAAAAATATAAGAGATTTTAGGTGAAAAGTCTACGGGAACCACACCCCACATTTGACTTACTTTCACTTTCGCTGTCATTACCAGCGATACAAATTGTTACTTTATGTCCAATTTACTTTATAGTTAAGAATTAAACCACACATTTCATAAGACCTATATAAAGGTGAAAAATCTATCTGGATAGATTTTCTCCGGGAGACTAGCGGAGACAAATGGGCAAAATGTTTCTTTCATCCCTGATGCCCCTGTTACCTAGCAGTTAATAGGTACCTGGGAATTAGACAGCTGCTACGGGCTACTTCCTGGGGGGGAGTGTAACAAAAAGGAGGCCTGGTCGAGGACCGGGCCGCGGGGACGCTAAGCTCCGAAATCATCTCTAGATAACCTCTAGATAGATAGTAATATGTGAACTTGAGAAATATGTAGTAAGATATATAAATTCAAGACGGGTGTAAATCGCAACTTTACAACTCACAAATCTCCCGTAGACACAGGTTTTCGGTGCTTCCATACGTACAAACTTGACAACTTGATGAAATGAAACAGAAAAACCTTCAATATAAGTGAATACAGAAAACCTTCGCTATTAGGATCATTGCGTTCCTGTATCTGAAACTGTCGAAAAACCATCAAATCCACTTGGATTCGACGGGTTTTTTGACAGTTTCACTTGTTACAGGATCAGCAATCGACTCCCGATGGTCCAAGTGGCTGCTCACTTTTCCGTAACTACATCTTATCCTTGAATTTATCCTTTTCTCATATCCATTCTGTTATATGATTATAGTTCGGGTTCGATCCCAGGCGCCAACGAGAAACAATGGGCAGAGTTTCTTTCACCCTATGCCCCTGTTACCTAGCAGTAAAATAGGTACCTGGTTGTTAGTCAACTGTCACGGGCTGCTTCCTGGGGGTGGAGGCCTGGTCGAGGACCGGGCCGCGGGGACACTAAAGCCCCGAAATCATCTCAAGATAACCTCAAGATAGTTCCTTAAAGCTATCTCCTTGCTTCCTTCTCTCTCTCTCTCTCTCCACTGTCAAGAAATGTCTTACTTTCCTTTCAGCAATATTTCAATGAATACACTGCAACAAAAATTGTATCTGTCCCACATATATATTTTTTCTCCGCTAGACGACGGGCTGTTTTAATGCATCAAGTTTATTACACTCCATTTGTTTGTCGTACCGTAATTAAATAATCCTACCTTGACTTCTTACGCTGTTTTATACAATCTAGATATCTCTTATTCCTTTATCCATCATTGACCTCACTCATATTTTTATCCAACATTCTTGAGCCCGGATGGGCACATGTATAAGCAAGTAGATGGGGTCGCCATGGGTTCTTCCCTAGGTGTCCTGTTTGCAAACTTCTACATGGGTACCATCGAGCAAAAAGTCTTAGTCGACATGAACTTGAAACCGGCCATATACTGCAGGTATGTTGACGACATTTTTACACAGGTACCTGATGTCAGACATCTGCAGGAGCTGAAGGAGGCATTTGAGCAGAGTTCCGTGCTGCGTTTCACTTACGAGATGGAAAAGGACGGGAAGCTGCCCTTTCTAGATGTAACAGTCATGGAAAAGAGCGGAGGTTTCCACACTGCAGTCTACACTAAGGAAACGAACATAGGAATGTGCCTAAATGCCAACAGCGACTGCCCAGACAGGTACAAGAGGAGTGTTGTTAACGCATATGTCGACCGTGCTCTCAGCCATAGCTCAGAATGGAAGCAAGTCGACGAAGAACTCTGTAGGGTAAGGCAGGTCCTAGTCAACAACGGCTTCTCCAATGGTTTCGTCGAAGACATCATAAGAAGGAAAGTGAAACGCCATGCAACCTCTGAAGAGACAACTAACACAACACCTATACCCCCTATTAGACTATTTTACAGGAACTTCTTTTCCACAGCTCATAAAACGGAGGAAAGGGTCCTGAAAGATATTGTTAATAGAAACGTTATCCCTACAGACAAAAATCAGAGGATACAACTGACGATTTACTATAAAACCAGAAAAACGGCCAGCCTACTCATGAGAAACTCTCCAGACACAAAGCAGAACGCTTTAAAAGAGACCAACGTCGTCTATGCCTTCAAATGCCCTCTTGGGGACTGTAAGCTCCAAAAAACCCAGTATATAGGCAAGACAACAACATCTCTTTCTAGGCGTTTAACGATGCATAAGCAACAGGGCTCCATTAAGGAACATATAATCTCTTCCCACAACCAAACCATCGCCAGAGAAATCCTAGTAAACAATACAGAAATCATCGATAGATACAGCGATAGCAGACGGCTTGACGTTTGCGAGGCACTGCACATTAAGAAGTCAACACCAGCAATCAACAGCCAATTAATGCACAACTATATTCTACCCACCTCAAGACTCCGCTCCAATATAGAAGCATCAAGAAATATGGACCAATAGGCTTTCTACAATCACTTCCATTTCAATACCCATTGTTTTGTGTTCTGTCTTGTGTTGATGAAATTAATACCCTATTAAATACCACCTCACCCCATCCACCTCACTCATATGTAGATATAAACAAATCGGAGATATGTAAGTTCTATTCAGTTGTGTATGTGTAAAGTCTTTGAAAATGTAATAAGTTTTACGAAACGCGCTCAAGTGTCGCGTCAGACTAGAAATAAAAATGAATTTTGGAGAATTGATTTTTGAAATACCTCCAACATTGAAAAGAAATGTACGAAAGATTGAGAAAATTCGTGTTAGAATTATTAATCTTACTTTTTCGGTCATATTTAATAATATATATATATACACATACATATATTAAGTCTGAGCATTTTGTAATATATATCCATGATTTGTTATCTAGTTACTGAACAAAAGAAATTCTCTCATCCACGAGACTGGTCAAATAATTGAGTATTCAAAGAGATTTATTGTTCATATTAAAGATATTTATATCAAGGTATTTGACGTTAAGGCTGTAGAGGAAGACTAAGGCTCAACGCAGTGATATATTTACTTGATATCTTTTCATCTTGGGTGAATCATGAATCATTTGGAGTATATGAATGGATGTGTTTCATCATCTTGTGGTTTAGGGCGTTGTGTTGTGGGGTACTGTATCAAAGGCTTTCTGGCAGTCCAGGAAATTGCTGTCGGCCCACCCTTCTCTTTCCTGCCTAATTTTTGTTGCCTGGTCATAGAATTCTATTAAATCTGTTCCTTACGCTGAGGACTTGTAGATTTACGCCCAGGAGTCATTGGATGAGTAACATTTGCTGGTAATGAACAGGAAAGAATTTATCACGTCAATTCGTATATACACACACACACATATAAGGCGTGTGGTGGCTGAGAAGATAGCACTGAGGACTCGTAATCCTGTGGACTGGGATTCGATCCCCGGCGATGGCGGAAAACTAATGGGCAGAGTTTACGGGCTGCTTCCTGGGGTGTGTGTGTGTGTATGTTGTGGGGAAAAAAAGTAGTTAGTAGTTAGTTAGTAAACAGTTGATTGACAGTTGAGAGGCGGGCCGCAAGAGCAAAGCTAAACCCCCGCAAAACACAACTAGTAAACACACACACACACACACACACACACACACACACACACACACACACACACACACACACACACACACACACACACACACATACACACCAACTACTCTAATCGAAACTAGACCACATTTCATACATATATCAACCACGTTTCAAGGCTATAACGCAAAACGAGGTTCCTTCAATATATAACAGTAATTTAAATCTATGAAAATTTACAATGTTTATAACACGTATGAACATTTCATTCTGCAAGTCGGTTGGTAGATGTTGGCCTATTAGTAAAATGTTGGTCTTAACTTCATGGAAAGTCAACATTCTAACTGGTGACACGAGAAGGGAGGGGGGGGGGATGGGGTGATATAACTCCACCAGGCTTAACATGACGTCCCTTAAAGGAAAGAGAATAACTAGAAGTACAGAAAAGAGAATAGCTATAAGTAAAGGAAAGAGGAAAACCTACCCAACCATTGGAACAAGTTTCACTTCAAGAGGAGAAACTACCCAACCACTGGAACAAGTTTCACTTCAAGAGGAGAAACTACCCAACCACTGGAACAAGTTTCACTTCAAGAGGAGAAACTACCCAACCACTGGAACAAGTTTCACTTCAAGAGGAGAAACTACCCAACCACTGGAACAAGTTTCACTTCAAGAGGAGAAACTACCCAACCATTGGAACAAGTTTCACTTCAGGATGAGAAACTACCCAACCACTGGAACAAGTTTCACTTCAGGAGGAGAAACTACCCAACCACTGAAACAAGTTTCACTTCAGGAGAAGAAACTACCCAATCACTGGAACAAGTTTCACTTCAAGACCAATATTGCTTATATGATTTCCTCTGTGGAAGCTCCAGAAGAAGCGGTCAGGACCAGTGAAATCAATAACATCACCAAGGAGGAATTAGGTTCTCGTGGAGGCCTAATCAATTAGATGCTCGTGGAGGCCTAATCAATTAGATGCTCGTGGAGGCCTAATCAATTAGGGTCTTGAAGAGGTGTGGAGCTCGGAGCATATTCTTTGATTATACACAATTTTTTAGTCACTGCTGTCGAGCAAGTACGAAATGTACGAAAAAGATCATCATGTTAATCTTCATGGTTATCTTAGACTCAAAATTTTGACCCATAAGATATCAGCTTCATCGGTTAATACTAAATTATCATTCGGTTATCCTGTCATTTAATGTTACCAACAATCTGCTTTCACGTTATCATCAGTCAATGAGGAGGATATGTCTACTTGTTCCTGCACACTCTCTCCACTGTGACCTTCCATTTTCAAAGGTCAAAATAGTATGACATGTCAAGTGGAAATGTTGCAGAGACACCCTACTATTCTGAACGAGTGAGAGAGAGAGAGAGAGAGAGAGAGAGAGAGAGAGAGAGAGAGAGAGAGAGAGAGAGAGAGAGAGAGAGAGAGAGAGAGAGAGAGAGAGAGAGGACATGATTTGGATCACACTCCTCCGCTCTCTCTCTCTTTCTCTCTCTCTCTCTCTCTCTCTCTTTGGATTCGCCTCTCTCTGCAAGGCGAATCCAAACATTTTCATCTTTAATGCTTCAGTCATTTAAGCTTTGAAAATGATAAAGATGTCATGAATTCAAGATGCTGTCCATCAGCATTGTTTGGGGGATATTTCACTGGAAATATCCACCCAACCACTGGAACAAGTTTCACTTCAAGAGGAGAAACTACCCAACCACTGGAACAAGTTTCACTTCAAGAGGAGAAACTACCCAACCACTGGAACAAGTTTCACTTCAAGAGGAGAAACTACCCAACCACTGGAACAAGTTTCACTTCAAGAGGAGAAACTACCCAACCATTGGAACAAGTTTCACTTCAGGATGAGAAACTACCCAACCACTGGAACAAGTTTCACTTCAGGAGGAGAAACTACCCAACCACTGAAACAAGTTTCACTTCAGGAGAAGAAACTACCCAATCACTGGAACAAGTTTCACTTCAAGACCAATATTGCTTATATGATTTCCTCTGTGGAAGCTCCAGAAGAAGCGGTCAGGACCAGTGAAATCAATAACATCACCAAGGAGGAATTAGGTTCTCGTGGAGGCCTAATCAATTAGATGCTCGTGGAGGCCTAATCAATTAGATGCTCGTGGAGGCCTAATCAATTAGGGTCTTGAAGAGGTGTGGAGCTCGGAGCATATTCTTTGATTATACACAATTTTTTAGTCACTGCTGTCGAGCAAGTACGAAATGTACGAAAAAGATCATCATGTTAATCTTCATGGTTATCTTAGACTCAAAATTTTGACCCATAAGATATCAGCTTCATCGGTTAATACTAAATTATCATTCGGTTATCCTGTCATTTAATGTTACCAACAATCTGCTTTCACGTTATCATCAGTCAATGAGGAGGATATGTCTACTTGTTCCTGCACACTCTCTCCACTGTGACCTTCCATTTTCAAAGGTCAAAATAGTATGACATGTCAAGTGGAAATGTTGCAGAGACACCCTACTATTCTGAACGAGTGAGAGAGAGAGAGAGAGAGAGAGAGAGAGAGAGAGAGAGAGAGAGAGAGAGAGAGAGAGAGAGAGAGAGAGAGAGAGAGAGAGAGGACATGATTTGGATCACACTCCTCCGCTCTCTCTCTCTTTCTCTCTCTCTCTCTCTCTCTCTCTTTGGATTCGCCTCTCTCTGCAAGGCGAATCCAAACATTTTCATCTTTAATGCTTCAGTCATTTAAGCTTTGAAAATGATAAAGATGTCATGAATTCAAGATGCTGTCCATCAGCATTGTTTGGGGGATATTTCAGAAGTGGACGACAGCATCTTTAATATTAACACCAAGAGCTATTGTCGGCGTCTGAGAGAGAGAGAGAGAGTGGCACTGGCCCTAAAGAACACCTGGGAATACCTTTTAAGATACAGAGCGAAAAGAATGATCATTATTCTTTACATTATGGACGCTTCTTCATTCTGGGGAAAAGAATGAGACACCGTAAATATAAATTATTACTGGCGCTCAGGCTAGGCTCAGATGTAGCTGTTTCTGAAGCCTCGCGCGTCACTATATCACATTTCTCTGCAAGTTGTGAAGTAATTTGTCAAAGTTTAATGGTAAAATTAATTAATAATTGAGCTGCTCTAGAATGTAATGAGTGCAGTTCATACTTCTAAATGACACATAACAATTAATGCAGTTCATCTTCCCTACAATAAGCATATTTAGAAGTCAGGATCTCATCCATGTATCCATGTATCCCTCCCTCACCTTGCCCCTTCAGGCACCACTATCAAATATCCATGTATCCACGTAATTATCGTTCTTCTTACTCCTATAGAGACATCCGTCTCAGCCATGACTCTACCTAACCATACATTCGTGTGTCTTTCAAGACATAGAGGCAGCCTCGGCTACAAGGTTGCCTCCGAAACATTTGCAACAAGCAACGTTTATCTCTGTTTTAACGTTTTATCGCCGTTTTATCTACGTTTTCAATATAGTATTTGGGCTGGACGGTAGACCGACGGTCTCGCTTCATGCAGGTCGGCGTTCAACCCTCGACTGTCCAAGCGATTGGGCACCAATACCATCCCCAAATACTTATCCTGACCCCTTTCCCAGGGCTATATAGTCATAATGGCTTGGTGCATTCTTCTGATAGTTACACTATTATCTTCGGAAGAAAATTTTATATCCACTGTCCACTTTAGAGGTACCGCTTCATGTCAGAGCCCCATGAGAGATAGAGATAGAAGAGAGAGAGAGAGAGAGAGAGAGAGAGAGAGAGAGAGAGAGAGAGAGAGAGAGAGAGAGAGAGAGAGAGAGAGAGAGAGAGAGAGAGAGAGAGAGAGATAACAAGACATCTCCCCCCCCCCTCCCTCTTTGATGCCTGCACGGCTGGCCAATAAAAGGATAAGAAAAACTCACCGCCATTTGTTGACTCTCTCCTCTCAAGAGAGTGAAGACATTCCTCCACGTCTCCTTCCCAACTTGCTTCTTTTTCATCTTCCTCCTTCCACGACGCAAGAAGCTGTTAAGATGATGACTTGAAGGTGAACTTAGCAGAGTTTTGCATCTCATAGAGCCTCAGCATCATCTATAATATATATATATATATATATATATATATATATATATATATATATTATATATATATATATATATATATTATATATATATATATATATATATATATATATATATATATATATATATATATATATATATATATATTATATTATATTTTGTTGTACCCCATCTACTTTCTTACACCCTTCATGAGCCCAGATGGACACATGTATAAGCAAGTAGATGGGGTCGCCATGGGTTCTCCCCTAGGTGTCCTGTTTGCAAACTTCTACATGGGTACCATCGAGCAAAAAGTCTTAGTCGACATGAACTTGAAACCGGCCATATACTGCAGGTATGTTGACGACATTTTTACACAGGTACCTGATGTCAGACATCTGCAGGAGCTGAAGGAGGCATTTGAGCGGAATTCTGTGTTGAGTTGCACTTACGAGATGGAGAAGGATGGGAAGCTGCCCTTTCTAGATGTAACAGTCATGGAAAGGAGCGGAGGTTTCCACACTGCAGTAAGTTTTCCACCTTAGTACACTAAGGAAACATAGGAATGTGGCTCAATGCCAACAGTGACTGCCTAGACAGGTACAAGAGGAGTGTTGTTAACGCATATGTCGACCGTACTCTCAGCCACAGCTCAGGATGGAAGCATGTCGATGAAGAACTCTGTAGGGTAAGACAGGTCCTAGTCAACGGCTTCTCCAATGTTTTCGTCGAAGACATCATAAGAAGGAAAGTGAAACGCCATGCAACCTCTGAAGAGACAACTAACACAACACCTATACCCCCTATTAGACTATTTTACAGGAACTTCTTTTCCACAGCTCATAAAACGGAGGAAAGGGTCCTGAAAGATATTGTTAATAGGAACGTTATCCCTACAGACAAAAATCAGAAGATACAATTGACGATTTACTATAAAACCAAAAAAACGGCCAACCTACTCATGAGAAACTCCCCAGACACCAAACAGAACGCCTTAAAAGAGACCAACGTCGTCTATGCCTTCAAATGCCCACTTGGGGACTGTAAGCTCTAAAGAACTCAGTATATAGGCAAGACAACAGCGTCTCTTTCCAGGCGATTAACAATGCATAAGCAACAGGGCTCTATCAAGGAACATATAATCTCTTCCCACAATCAGACCATCACCAGAGAAGTCTTAACAAACAACACAGAAATCATCGATAGATACAGCGATAGCAGGAGGCTCGACATCTGCGAGGCACTACACATCAAAAAGTCAACACCAGCAATCAACAGCCAATTAATGAACAACTATATTCTACCCAATTCAAGACTCCGCTCCAATATAGAAGCATCAAGAGGAAGTATGGGCCAATAGGCCTTCTGCAGTTACTTACATTCTTATACTCTCATATATCCAATTAATACCCATTGTTCCGTGTTCTGTCTTGTGTTTGTCAAAAGTTTGTTCACTTCATCCAAAACTGTTGCAACATATCACCTCACCCAAGTGCGAGTATATAAGACGGATAAAAGTTGTTAAGTTTTAGTATAAGTAAAACTCTGTTTAGAGTTTTCAGGTTACAGTTGTGTGTGTAAACTAAAGTCTTTGAAAATGTAATAAGTTATTACGAAACGCGTTCAAGCGTCGCGTCAGACTAGAAATAAAAAATAAATTTGGAGAACTGATTTTTCAATTACCATCCACAGTAAAAAGAAACATAAGAAATATTAAGAAAATTCGTGTTAGAATTATTAATCTTACTTTTTCGGTCATATTTAACAACATATATATACGTATATATGTATATATATATATATATTATATATATATATATATATATATATATATATATATATATATATATATATATATATATATATATATATATATATATATAAATCACCATGAACTCATCGAAGCCATAAACTAACCAAAGGATTGACATTGACCATCTGCGCCCTTGATGAACTCATCAAGGGGGGGGGAGGGGGGGGCAGCATAAGCCATAAACTCATCAAAGGAACTCATTCTTATACATAAAATCCGGATCCATCTGAAGAAAATAAACATTAATATTTACATCAGTAAACATCTCTATCAAGTTATCAGTGAGGGGATCCAAGAACCACAAACATATCAAACCGTGTTTTACCAAAAGCGACAAAACGAATCAAGTTGTTTGGTATTAACAATAAATGTTGGATGTAGCCTTGTTCCAGCAACAACAGTTCCGTCGTACTGTGATCTAACTACGCCATCTGCAATTACGCTGCATTGAGACAATTGAAATTGGTTAAAGGAGAGTTGTGTGTCTCTGGTGTAGTCATGTGGTGTGTGTGTATACTGTGTTTGCATGTGGTTGTCTCTCTCTCTCTCCTGTGCAGTCATGTTTGAGTGTCCTGCGCGCGCGCGTGTGTGTGTTTACTCACCTTGTTGTGCTTGCGGGGGTTGAGCTTTGTCTCTTTGGTCCCGCCTCTCAACCGTCAATCAACTGGAGCATAGATTCCTGAGCCTACTGGGCTCTATCATATCTACATTTGAAACTGTGTATGGAATCAGCCTCCACCACATCATTGTCTAATGCATTCCATTTACTAACTACTCTGACACTGAATAAATTCTTTCTAACGTCTCTGTGGCTCATTTGGGTACAAATTTCGGGGTTTCGGAGTATTATTAAAATTGTATGCATCAAATGCAGATGCAAAATTGTATGCATCCAATCATTAGCGTGATTGACCTAACGAGTGAAAGGGTCAATAAGATCTATCAACTGACAGGTTCATTAAGATCTATCCACTCACAGGGTCACTGAGGCCTATTGACAGACAAGGTGAATTAGACCTATTGACTGATAAAGTCAATACGTCGTATCGTTTGACTAGGTCATTCAAACCTATCGACGGTCAATACATTCCCTATATAAGTGAATTGAACATGAACTATTTAATTTATAGAATGGACATTTTCCATTCTTCCTACACACACATTTTATATACATATATATATATATATATATATATATATATATATATATATATATATATATATATATATATATATATATATATATATATATGTGTGTGTGTGTGTGTGTGTGTGTATCGTCCTGGCAGAGTAAAACTTACAGTGCACAGGTAAGTCTGGGGATAAATTAATGTCCCGGGAACCGCACACAACTGTTCTCGTGGGTTCATAATCAGGTTGTTAACGATATACCTGAGGCGATCTCAGTATACAGTTTACGCCAGGTAAACTTTACTTACATTAAAGCCTCAGTTTCAACATTATCCACGAAACAGCTTCGCGAAGAGCAACGAAACTTAAAAAACAAAAATAAGCTAATTTAAATATTATTTTTTCGTGTAACGAAATCGGCTTACCTTATTTTTTTGTTTATTATTGCTTTATTGAAGCGAGGTCAATACGTTCCTGGTGTAATAGGTATTATTGACAATCTTGTTTACGGATATTAGACGAATTATATCTCCATGGTTTATTGTTTCAGAGAAAATTCAGTTTTATTGGGTCTATCTCTCTCTCTCTCTCTCTCTCTCTCTCTCTCTCTCTCTCTCTCTGTCTGTCCCTCTCTCTCTCTGTCTCTCTCTCTCTCTCTCTCTCTCTCTCTCTCTCTCTGTCTCTCTCTCTGTCTCTCTCTCTGTCTCTCTCTCTGTCTCTCTCTCTCTCTCTCTGTCTCTCTCTCTCTCTCTCTCTCTCTCTCTCTCTCTCTCTCTCTCTCTCTCTCTCTCTCTCTCTCTCTGTCTCTCTCTCTGTCTCTCTCTCTCTCTCTCTCTCTCTCTCTCTCTCTCTCTCTCTTCCCTCTATCTCTCTCTCATTCCCTCTCTCTTTATTTGTGATGTGTGGATACTTCCAGGTATCTTTTTGGATTGTACTGACCTTGCGAATGTAACTAGAAAGTCAATCGCTTAATTGGTTTCGAGTACAAGCTGGAGCATCGTAGAGTGTTCCTCGGTTAAAGATGACTATCGGGTAAGTTATATCGTTTTAACAGTGAATTGTTGTCTTGTAACAGTGTCTTAGTATCAAGGATAGAAGGATAGACTGTGGAGTCAAGGATAGAAGGATAGACTGTCGTGTCGAGGATAGAAGGATAGACTGTCGTGTCAAGGATAGAAGGATAGACTGTGGTGGCAAGGATAGAAGGATAGACTGTGGTGGCAAGGATAGAAGGATAGACTGTGGAGACAAGGATAGAAGGATAGACTGTGGAGTCAAGGATAGAAGGATAGACTGTGGTGTCAAAGATAGAAGGATAGACTGTAGAGTCAAAGATAGAAGGATAGACTGAGGTGTCAAAGATAGAAGGATAGACTGTGGTGTCAAAGATAGAAGGATAGACTGAGGTGTCAAAGATAGAAGGATAGACTGTAGAGTCAAAGATAGAAGGATAGACTGTGGAGACAAGGATAGAAGGATAGACTGTGTAGTCAAGGATAGAAGGATAGACTGTGTAGTCAAGGATAGAAGGATAGACTGTGGAGTCAAGGATAGAAGGATAGACTGTGGTAGTGTGGAGGAAGCCTGGCGCTCCGCCTGGCCATTGACCTCAGCTACGATGAAATCACCGAGACTTGGTGGGATTTACGACCAGTTCGGTGTTGTGAATACACGATGTCTTAAGTCCCGTGTCTCAACCTGGCCTCTGGTGCGTCTTGGGTTTGCAGAAACCGGTTTCCAAATCTTAAATGATAAAAATTCCTGTTTTCGAGGGACAGGAAGCTTGCATTTAGGCCTATTGAGGCCTCTATATGTTAACTACTACTTCTCCTTGTTCACAACCCCCACAACAGTTACCTAACTCATGGGTACCTCTTTTGCTGCCAGGTGAACAGAGGCACCAGGTGGAAGGAAACGAACCCAACAGTTTCCGTCCTGCTCGGTGAGTAAACCCGGTCAGAAGATTGTGAGTCGAAAACGAAGGCCATTGTGCAAAAGCAATATTCAGGATATACCACTAAGCCAAGATGATTATACCACACATGAAAGGTATATACGACCCGATTAGGAGTTGGTATATCAGGACGGGTGAAATGAACAGTGCCCAATCCCTTTGACCATCGGGGATCGAACGTCGACCTGCAAGACGCGTTACCGCCACTATACTGACTACCTTTCTTGGTACGAATTGGGTCCAGGACGGACTGAAACGTCGTCACATACGGGTTCAAAATGGACCGAAACGTCGTCACTCTCATATAATATATGATAGTTTGGGTTATTTATTAATTTTCTTGTCAAAACATTACTTATAATAACATATATTTTAAAATACAATTCCTCACGTCTCTGACCTTTATCTACTTTCTTCTACCTGATCTTACTCTACTTTCTACCTGTAACCTTCTCTACACCTTCTACTACCTTACAAGATGAGAGGCTATCCACTAAGTTTGGTTTCTTTTCTAGACTGTTTCTCTGTGTGGGGTAATCTTAGTTTCATGAAGATGCCCAATACGTTAGGTTAGGTGTGTGTGTGTGTGTGTGTGTGTGTGTGTGTGTGTGTGTGTGTGTGTGTTCGTGTACGAAGACACACAACTCAAAACAAAATTTATTATGAAAGCCTTTTGATATCACAACAGCAAGCTATCCTCTGCGTCCACGCACAATGCAATGTCCTCAACTACATATGCACCCTGGGAGTGAACTGGGAGTGAACTGGGAGTTAACTGGGAGAGTAGTGGGAGTGTAGTGGGAGTGGGAGAACCAGTGAGAGAGATGTCGTCCCTTCACCAGCTTCTTTCAAGACTGGATGAAAGAGTCAATTTCCCCAGAGTATCACAGCTCAACGCAGACTCATATGACACAGACCCCATGTGTCTGTAAGCTTAGACCTCATATGTGTCCGTGTGCTCAGACCCCATGTGTCTGTAAGCTTAGACCCCATGTGTCTGTAAGCTCAGACTTCATGTGTCTGTAAGCTCAGACTTCATGTGTCTAAGCTCAGACTTCATGTGTCTGTAAGCTCAGACCCCATGTGTCCGTGTGCTCAGACCCCATGTGTCCGTGTGCTCAGACCCCATGTGTCCGTGTGCTCAGACCCCATGTGTCCGTGTGCTCAGACTTCATGTGTCCGTAAGCTCAGACCCCATGTGTCTGTAAGCTTAGACCCCATGTGTCTGTAAGCTTAGACCTCATATGTGTCCGTGTGCTCAGACCCCATGTGTCTGTAAGCTTAGACCTCATATGTGTCCGTGTGCTCAGACCCCATGTGTCCGTGTGCTCAGACCCCATGTGTCCGTGTGCTCAGACTTCATGTGTCCGTGTGCTCAGACCCCATGTGTCCGTGTGCTCAGACCCCATGCGTCCGTGTGCTCAGACCCCATGTGTCCGTGTGCTCAGACCCCATGTGTCCGTAAGCTTAGACCCCATGTGTCCGTGTGCTCAGACCTTCCTGTTGAAGAACAGCTCATAAAACAGTCCATTCTCTCAATTTGTCATTCAGTAAAAAAATACAACTGTTTTGTGTAATCAGAAACGTGAAAAAAACAGCTGTTTTGTGTAATCAGAAACATAAAAGAGGACAACTCATTCAGTCAGCCACAAACGTAACAAATGCAACTGTTCTGCCTAAAAGAGAAACGTTAATATTACCACCCATCTAACCTACTAACTCTGATGCATACAAAACCGTCAATATTGCGGTGTTTTAATTCGTATTAAACGTTCGCATTTTCAACGGAGTGGTCGATTCCGTAAGAAATACGACGAATTAGGCGAGAGGACAGGATGAATAAAGAGTGGATAAACTGGAGAAGGGCGATAGAAAGGATAACGAAATAAAGGAAGAGAGACGAAGAAAATTCATATTATGTTTTTTGATGTTTTATGTTGGGTGAAAATATCCTAATACAATTATTTTAGGCCTCAGATTTAGGTCTTAGCTTTAGGCCTCAGCTGGTGCACCAGAACACAGTAACAAGCACCAGCTGGCACCATCTGACACCATCTGGCTCTATCTGACACCATCTGGCTCTATCTGACACCATCTGGCTCTATCTGACACCATCTGGCTCTATCTGACACCATCTGGCTCTATCTGACACCATCTGGTTCTATCTGACACCATCTGGCTCTATCTGACACCATCTGGCTCTATCTGACACCATCTGGCTCTATCTGACACCATCTGGCTCTGTCTGACACCATCTGACTCTATCTGACACCATCTGGCTCTATCTGACACCATCTGGCTCTATCTGACACCATCTGGCTCTATCTGACACCATCTGGCTCTATCTGACACCATCTGGCTCTATCTGACACCATCTGGCTCTATCTGACACCATCTGGTTCTATCTGACACCATCTGGCTCTACCTAACACCATCTGGCTCTGTCTGACACCATATGGCTCTATCTGACACCATCTGGCTCTATCTGACACCATCTGGCTCTATCTGACACCATCTGGCTCTACCTAACACCATCTGGCTCTACCTAACACCATCTGGCTCTGTCTGACACCATATGGCTCTATCTGACACCATCTGGCTCTATCTGACACCATCTGGCTCTATCTGACACCATCTGGCTTTATCTGCCACCATCTGGCTCTGACACCATCTGGCTCTGTCTGGCACCAGGTCAGTTAGCGCCAAATATCTACACAGAGAGACAGATCATCTTACAGAATACATAATATCTAGCGATTTATCACCACTAATGTATTAAATTCGTTATTTATTCAATTGATTTAATTCATAATAGATATTCCGCTAACAGTATAAACAAATAAATAATAATAACCAATAAACAAAGTGATAATAAGGAAATAAATAAATGTAAATAAAATAGAAACTCATCTTTTCTATATATTTATAATATAATAATTAACATGAATTTACAGTAATACGGACCGTATTTAAATGGACTAATTTGCATTTATAATTCAGCCATTTAAATGACACAAACCTCCGACCCTCAGATCGATGGCTGTTGTGTCAGTAATTATTGACTAATCACTCACACCATCAATCATTCATATATGACAACATTGACCCATAAAAAAACAAAAAATAACAAAAACTGAGGTTCGATTGAATTTGTGAATTAGCCTGTAATTCATTATACCATTATATCGAGGATATAATGTATATATATATACATGTATATCGAGGATATATATATATATATGTCGTACCTAGTAGCCAGAACGCACTTCTCAGCCTACTATGCAAGGCCCGATTTGCCTAATAAGCCAAGTTTTCCTGAATTAATATATTTTCTCTTATTTTTTTCTTATGAAATGATAAAACTACCCATTTCATTATGTTTGAGGTAAAAAATTTTGTATTGGAGTTAAAATTAACATAGATATATGACCGAACCTAACCAACCCTACCTAACCTAACCTAACCTATCTTTATAGGTTAGGTTTGGTTAGGTAGCCGAAAATGTTAGGTTAGGTTAGGTAGTCGAAAAACAATTAATTCATGAAAACTTGGCTTATTAGGCAAATCGGGCCTTGCATAGTAGGCTGAGAAGTGCGTTCTGGCTACTAGGTACGACATATATATATATATATATATATATATATATATATATATATATATATATATATATATATATATATATATATATAAAATCCATTTTTGCATATATGTATATATGTTCACATGCATGTATTCATGTATTTAAGCATGCGAGAATAAATTTATGTTCGAATTTATGTATAAATGAGTGTGTGTGTTCATTCTTTGACAATTGAAATAGATTTGTCAAATGTAGCGGAAGCACTACATATTAAACACTTTCAATCAACAACAGCCAGGTTGCATTTAGTTATGTGTTTCTGTTTGCAAGATCCAGTTAGACACCCAGTACACACTACACCTGCTCTCCGAGCCGACCAATCAGAGTGCCAGAGGAGATGTCATTGGCAATTTGTCTTCACTTTTCCTCAGCCTCCGAAGATGCTGGTGATTGTTTCAGCGAATCTAATTAAAACTGTAAAATGAAATTAGGAAACTTTTTTCTACCTTTATTCCAAAAGAGGAAAGTAAGAAATGTATAGATGGTTCGTAACCAAATCGTCCTATCAATATTTTGTCATATTCAGTATCACACACATACACACAGACCCTAAGGGGTCGGTGGCTGAGTGGACAGCTCGCGGGACTCATAATCCAGTGGCCCGGGTTCGATATCCTGCGACGGCAGAGACAAATGGGCAGAGTTTCTTTCATCCTGATGCGCCTGTTACCTAGCAGTAAATAGATACCTGGGAGTTAGACAGCTGTTACGGGCTGCTTCCTGGGTGTGTGTGTGAAAAAAATAGTAGTAGTAGTTAGTAACAATTGATTAATTGACAGTTGAGAGGCGGGCCGAAAGAGCAGAGCTCAGCCCCGCAAGCACAACTAGGTGAATACACACACACACACACACACACACACACACACACACACACACACACACAAAGAGGCACACGCACTAGGGCACACAGGTGGAAACTGAGGGGCCAAATGAGCCACAGAGATATTAGAAAGAACTTTTTTAGTGTCAGAGTAGTTGAATGCATTAGGCAGTGATGTGGTGGAGGCTGACTCCATACACAGTTTCAAGTGTAGATATGATAGAGCCCAATAGGCTCAGGAATCTGTACACCTGTTGATTGACAGTTGAGAGGCGGGACCAAAGAGCCAAGAGTTCAACCCCCGCAAGCACAATTAGGTGAGTACAATTAGGTGAATACACACACATACACACACACACACACACACACACACACACACACACACACACACCAATCAGACTGTAGCTTAACGAGGATGTAGTTAAGAATAACTCCAAACACTATTCAAGAGCAGTTAAGAGAGAAACCACTGTAATATACAACTGACGATGGAAAGCCAGAGACCAAGAGCTGAAGCTCGCCTAACACACATAGACGAGAACAAAGGAGCACACATTCAGGAGCAATATTTCTCGTGTCATGTTGAGAAGAGTTTAAAAAACGCGGGGCTTAATTTTTTGTTGGCTGGGACGAAAGACTTTTTAATTTTAAAATGGACATTAAATTCTACAAAACCACAAGTTAGATATTTTCTAAGATTTTTTCAAACATTTGATGAACGTGTTGCAAGAGAGTACACTCACCCACAAACATATATATATATATATATATATATATATATATATATATATATATATATAATATATATATATATGTCGTACCTAGTAGCCAGAACGCACTTATCAGCCTACAATGCAAAGCCCAATTTGCCTAATAAGCCAAGTTTTCATGAAATAATATATTTTCTCTAATTTTTTTCTTATGAAATGATAAAGCTACCCATTTCATTATGTATGAGGTCAATTTTTTTTAATGGAGTTAAAATTAACGTAGATATATGACCGAACCTAACCAACCCTACCTAACCTAACCTAACCTATCTTCCTAGGTTAGGTTCGGTTAGGTAGCAGAACAAGTTAGGTTAGGTTAGGTTAGGTAGGTTAGGTAGTCGAAAAAACATTAATTCATGAAAACTTGGCTTATTAGGCAAATAGGGCCTCGCATAGTAGGCTGATAAGTGCGTTCTGGCTATTAGGTACGACATATATAATATATATATATATATATATATATATATATATATATATATATATATATATATATATATATATATATATATATATATATATATATATCGTCCTGAACTAAGTGTGCTTGCGGGCTGGTTCCATAGGTTCCTAAGTGCTTGCATAACTGCTTCGTGAATCTGACCCCAGTGATGCTGCAGTCGTCAGCTTCACCAGTGATGCTCATTAGCTCATTAAAGATGATCTTCCATAACAAATATCTGTAACACATCAATTCCCAATGTTTGAAGTTCTATCCAAGTAGCCTAGTGCCAGGCGCCCAAGCTCCAGTAAGATTAGCAGCAATCAACTGACTGACAGACATATATATGACTGACAAAATACTGTCTAAGGTGCAGTAACTGATAGACAGTGAACCTGAGACGGAAGACAGGCGAGTTTATCCCGGAAATATGTCTCTAAATCACAAAACTGGGAAAAAAATATGTGTTGAAAATTCCCTTGTGTTGAGAATATTTTCACCGAATATTTAAGCAATTAAAATTTTTCTTTTGTTTTTATATACATTTATATATTTATATATTTATTATATATTTATATACATTTGAGGGACACTGAAGTCGTCATTCTTTTGCATGTGGAATATCTCTCTCTCTCTCTCTCACTTACAAAAATATTTAAATATGTATATAGAATTTTTTTTTTGACAGGTTCTAGACTCCCCAGAGAGAAGGCTCGACCACACAGCACAGGTGGGCTGTTAATAACTGCTGTGTTTGCGTGTGTAATTGCCTAAGTGTAATTACCTAAGTGTAGTTACAGGATGAGAGCTTCGCTAGTGGTGTCCCATCTTCCCAGTACTCTTTGTCGTATAACGGCTTGAAACTACTGACGGTTTTGGCCTCCACCACCTCACTTAACGTGTGTGTGTGTGTGTGTGTGTACTCACCTAATTGTACTCACCTAATTGTGCTTGCGGGGGTTGAGCTGTGGCTCTTTGGTCCCGCCTCTCAACCGTCAATCAACTGGTGTACAGATTCCTGAGCCTATTGGGCTCTATCATATCTACATTTGAAACTGTGTATGGAGTCAGCCTCCACCACATCACTTCCTAATGCATTCCATTTACTAACTACTCTGACACTGAAAAAGTTCTTTCTAACGTCTCTGTGGCTCATTTGGGTACTCAGCTTCCACCTGTGTCCCCTTGTTCGCGTCCCACCAGTGTTGAATAGTTCATCCTTGTTTACCCGGTCGATTCCCCTGAGGATTTTGTAGGTTGTGATCATGTCCCCCCCATGTGTGTATGTGTGTGTGTGTGTGTGTGTGTGTGTGTGTGTGTGTGTGTAGGATACCTACAGATACCGTTGCCCGGAAGTCGACAAAGACCTCAAGAAAATTACTACGATCAACAAGCAGTTTCGTAACAAAAGATCCTTAAACCAGACGACATAAGGGTTCTGGGAGGACCCCGGGGTCCACAGGAACTAACAAGGGTGTTTCAATATGAACAATTAACATTCTTATTCATCTTCAGCTGTACAGAGTCTGAGTGATCTTCGAACTAAGACCAGACGATCGTCACTCGAGTGTGAACTTGTGACATTTCCAATGTGAAATTAATCTCTACATATGATGATGAATAGTGAAATTCATACATAGTGATGGTCATGTGCAGCGAAGATTATGAATAGTGAAGATCGTGTGTGATGAGCAACACGAGGGGCGAAGATTGTGTATTTTGAGTATTGTGAGTAGTGAAGATCGTGTGTTGTGAGTACTGTGTGTTGCGTAAGTGTTTAATTATGTATATGTGTAGAGAGGGGCAGGAACAGTGTTGCTAAGGGCAAGAGGGGCAGGAGGAGCAGTGTTACTAAGGTCAGAGGGCAGGAAGAGCAGTGTTGCTAAGGGCAGAGGGGCAGGAGAGGCAGTGTTGCTAAGGGCAGAGATGCAGGAGGAGCAGTGTTGCTAAGGGCAAGAGGGGCAGGAGGAGCAGTGTTGCTAAGGTCAGAGGGCAGGAGGAGCAGTGTTGCTAAGGGCAGAGGGGCAGGAGCAACAGTGTTGCTAAGGTCAGAGGGGCAGGAGAAGCAGTGTTGCCAAGGGCAGGAGGAAGAGCTGTTGTCTCCATGATAAATGCCCTCCAAAGCCCTCTGCTCACGGCACCACAGAGGACTGATGGTGTCACGTGAGGATGGATGATGATGGAGGCGGCCGAACCCATCCACTCTGCACACCTGCTACCACAACAGTCAACTGGAACGTTCATCTTTCCATTTTGGTCTTATTTTGTAAATTCTAAATAGAAGCAAATCTTGCAATTATGCTTTTTCATTCAATATTTTGTTGCAAAGATTCTGGCCCTCTACAACCTAGAGGCGCCTGGTTGTAGAGTTACAACTGGGTGTAGTCTCCTGGTTGTAGAGTTACAACTGGGTGTAGTCTCCTGGTTGTAGAGTTACAACTGGGTGTAGTCGCCTGGTTGTAGAGTTACAACTGGGTGCAATCTCCTGGTTGTAGAGTTACAACTGGGTGTAGTCTCCTGGTTGTAGAGCTACAACTGGGTGTAGTCGCCTGGTTGTAGAGCTACAACTGGGTGCAATCTCCTGGTTGTAGAGTTACAACTGGGTGTAGTCTCCTGGTTGTAGAGCTACAACTGGGTGTAGTCGCCTGGTTGTAGAGCTACAACTGGGTGTAGTCGCCTGGTTGTAGAGTTACAACTGGGTGCAATCTCCTGGTTGTAGAGTTGCAACTGGGTGTAGTCTCCTGGTTGTAGAGCTACAACTGGGTGTAGTCGCCTGGTTGTAGAGCTACAACTGGGTGCAATCTCCTGGTTGTAGAGTTACAACTGGGTGTAGTCTCCTGGTTGTAGAGCTACAACTGGGTGTAGTCGCCTGGTTGTAGAGCTACAACTGGGTGTAGTCACCTGGTTGTAGAGTTACAACTGGGTGTAGTCACCTGGTTGTAGAGTTACAACTGGGTGTAGTCACCTGGTTGTAGAGTTACAACTGGGTGTAGTCGCCTGGTTGTAGAGTTACAACTGGGTGTAGTCACCTGGTTGTAGAGCTACAACTGGGTGTAGTCACCTGGTTGTAGAGTTACAACTGGGTGTAGTCACCTGGTTGTAGAGCTACAACTGGGTGTAGTCACCTGGTTGTAGAGCTACAACTGGGTGTAGTCACCTGGTTGTAGAGCTACAACTGGGTGTAGTCACCTGGTTGTAGAGCTACAACTGGGTGTAGTCACCTGGTTGTAGAGTTACAACTAGGTGTAGTCAAGTACCATTGTCATGGAAGCACATATTTACCTGTGTTTCCCCTGGAACACATTGTGTGTTCTACTAGAACACCTGAAGGTTCTCTGCAAGTACTGTATTCCAGAACCCAGCATGTAGCTGAGGGCAACATGCTGTATCATTAACAAAGGTTCCAGGAAATATAAGTTCCAGAATCCGTGAGCTTCTATTCTTCTATTTTGTTTAATTTAATTCCCTATGTAAACAAGAAACATCTGTTGTCCTGAGTTATGGAAGAGAATGGCGACAAAAAAAAACCCTCATTATAATTTTATTGTTAATTGTAACATACATAAATTTATTAATTTTTGATAAACAAGGATATGAGAGGCATTTAGTTCTTAGATAAACATGATCCCAGGTCAAATTATCATTGAGAGGGCATGAATAGCACCATAACCACACATCATAACCAAACATACACACACCAAACACCAGAGTCATCAAACACTCATTATACCCACTACACATTCACCACTACCACCCAACCCGTTCTCGCACTTTCTTTCAGTCAATATTGACTTATTAAATACGTGCATATGTGACATACTAGTCACATATGCACGTATTTAATAAGTCAATATTGACTGAAAGAAAGTGCGAGAACGGGTTGTACCACCACACTCACCATATTCCCACCACACACACACCATTCCTTCCCAATATTATAGATTTCTACACACTCTGCCCCTCTAAATAACACCAAGACTCACTGGGACCCCTAATAAATGGCTCTCAGGTAATTTATGTATTTTATCAGATGCAAAATATGGGACAATTTATATGAAGGACTCAAAAAGTTATAACGTGATCTTAAGGTCTATAAGTTAAGTGATCTTCAGTCCTATAACTTAAGGAGTTGTGATTCGTCTTCAAGTTGTTTAGGAGAGTGAAAGGTCATCCCTATCAGTCTTTCTGCTTGTCTATATTTATTGCTGTTTTTCTCTGGCAAACTGTTTCTATTTCTCTTTCTCTCTGTTGTTGTCTCTCTCTTGCAAACTGTTTACCTTCTTATCTCTATTGCTGTTTTTCTCCTGTGAACTTTCTCCTATCTTTTATCTACATAAATACAAATACCTTACAAGGTTAGAGCAACTTACATGTACTGTACAAATTTAGTGATACTTGGATTCACCAGTTAATTTTAAAACCTAATTTCACTTAATATTCACGTTCCATTGAAAATGATCCAATTCCTGACATGCAACTTATTTTAACTAATGTGCTGATCCCTTCCATGGAGATGGAACCCACCCAGAACACACGGAATATATTGGAAAAATTGTAATCGTAGTGCTGAGAAGAACGGTCAGTTTCCTGGGGTCAGTTTCACGAAGCAGTTACGCAAGCACTTACAAACCTGGGGCCAGATTCACGAAGCAGTTACGCAAGCACTTACAAACCTGGGGCCAGATTCACGAAGCAGTTACGCAAGCACTTAAGAACGTGTACATCTTTCCTCAATCTTTGACGGCTTTGGTTACATTTATTAAACAGTTTACAAACATGAAAACTTGCCAATCAACTGTTGTTATTGTTATAAACAGCCTCCTGGTGCTTCGGAGCTCATTAACTGTTTAATAATTGTAAACAAAGCCGCCAAAGATTGAGAAAAGATGTACAGGTTCGTAAGTGCTTGGGTAACTGTTTCGTGAATCTGGCCCCAGGTTACAAACGTAGTTGAGTGTGGGATAATTACAAGTGTCCTTTCCTGAATTCAACAGGAGTGTGATGAACTTGAGTGCTTTCCCTTGACAACAAGTTTGGGATTGTCAAAATTTACCCCATTCTAGACCACGAGAAGAAAATAACAACAGGATATTTATGAACAAATCCACAAGGGCCGTGACGAGGATTCGAACCTGCGTCCAAGAGCATCCCAGACGCTGCCTAATCCAGGTGAGGGTCACCGTACAACAGTGTAGGTCATCCAGAGGTCATGATGCCCCACATGACCACTTAGGGACATACAGGGAAGCACATTCCAAGCAAGAGGTTCCATTTCACATTGTCACAAACTCCCGTCACAAAGATGTCTAAGCAAGAAGTCTTGGCCGTCACCAGATTGGCTAAAGAAGGTGTAGTGACACTGGGGACCAAGAGACAGGGCCCCAGTGACAGGAGCAGCCGTCACATTCACCAAGAGACAGGACCCCGGTGACAGGAGCAGCCGTCACATTCACCAAGAGACAGGACCCAGTGACAGGAGCAGCCGTCACATTCACCAAGAGACAGGGCCCCAGTGACAGGAGCGGCCGTCACAAAGAGGGAATCAACTCGAGGGTTGAAGTGCCTAAATGTGAGGATCAACACCGTCTGGTGGATGACAGAGAGTGACAGTAGTGTTGATATACTGTTTCCTGGCTGCTTCCTCTCAACCGCCCCTGATGACTTCTTATTGTAGCTGGCGACCACCACACACTACGTCTCTCTCTCTCTCTCTCTCTCTCTCTCTCTCTCTCTCTCTCTCTCTCTCTCTCTCTGTCTCTCTCTCTCTCTTCATCTCGCTCTCTCGAATTTGTCTGATCTTTTCTATGCCTCTCTTTCGTACGAACAATTACAAACTCCTTAAATTTGTCTTTCGTAAAATACACCCACACACCCACACACACACCCACACACACACACACACACACACCCACACACAAACACCCCCCCCCCACACACACACACAAGAAAGAGATGCTGTAGATGCGTCCTATCTACAAGAAAGGAGATAGAGAAGGGAACTATCCAGAGAAAGCACCAAGCCGTTACAACTATATGACACTGGATCAGGATAAGGATCTGGGATAAGGAGATAGAGAAGAGGCACTGAACTACAGACTAGTGTCACAAGCATTCATTGCAAAGTACTTGAGAGACTTATAAGGTTAAGACTAGTTGCACACCTAGAAATAACTATGTTTATAAGCAATCAACAACACGGCTTAATTTAGAGAAGAGAAATCCTGCCTGACAAACCTCTTGGAGTTTTATAATAAGGTAACGAAAATAAGGCAAGACAGAGAAGGCTGGGCAGATTGCATATTTCTGGACTGCTAAAAAAGCCTTTGATACAGCACCACACAGGAGGCCACTATACAAACTTGAGAGGCAGGAGGGAGTAGGTAGCAACGGACTATCATGAGGTAAGAAATTACCTGACAGACAGGTGTCAGAGAGTGACAGTGAGGGGCGAGGAGTCGGACAGGCGTAGAGTAACACGCGGGGTGCCTCAAGGATCAGTGCTGGGTCCCATACTATTCCTCATGTATGTAAATGACTTGACTGCAGGAGTCTCTGATGTCGATGGTTGTAGATGATGCAAAATTAATGAGAAGGGTTGAGACAGATGAGGATTGTAAGATTGTCCAGGATGAACAGGTTGCAGAGCTGGTCCGAGAAATGGCTGCTAGAGTTCAACACCAGCAAGTGTAAGGTGATAGAAATGGGAACAGTAGTCAAGAGATCGAAAGGGCAATACATAATGAAGGGAAACTACCTCCCAATAACGTCTAGAGAAAAGGACATGTGAGTGGACTTAACACCAAACCTAACTCCAGAGACTCATATAAACAGAATAACGTCAGCCGCATACTCTTCTCTGGCAAAAGTCAGAACATCCTTCAGAAACTTGAATAAGGAAGCTTTAAGTCACTGTATTCCACCTATGTGAGGCCAGTCTTAGAGTATGCCGCTCCATCCTGGAGCCCATCTTAAAAACACATAAGGAAGTTCGAAAAGGTGCAGAAATTTGCAACGAGACTCGTCCCAGAGCTGCGAAGAGATGCGGTACAGACACAGACTGAAGAAACTAAACCTGACGACGTTAGAAAGGAGGAGGGAGAAGGGGGGACATGATACAGACGTATAAAATACTAAGAGGGATTGACAAGATTGAAGCAGAGGAAATGTTTACAATAACAATAGAACAAGGAGCACGAATGGAAGCTTGAGACTCAGATGTGTCATAGAGATGTTAGAAAGTTTTCTTTTAGCGTAAGAGGTAGTTAGTAAATCGAATGACCAAAAGGAGCAGGTTGTAGAGGCTAACTCCAATCATAACTTTAAAAGCAGGTATGATAGAGAAACAGGCCAGGAGTCATTGCATTAGGAAACCAACTGCTAGAAAAGCCGGGTCCGGGAGCTAGAGCTCGATCCTGCAGGCAAAAGTAGGTGAGTACACACCCACCCATCCATTGGCTCACAACATATACACTTACACGCCCTATAATTACACATATAAACCTAAGCATACATATAATCAATTATACTATTTAATTCAGTGACTTGGCGAATAACTGGAATATTTAAGCAGCATCTATATTATTGGAGAAGACAGTGTGAAACAGTGTGAGAGAGCGTGAGACACTATAAAACACTGAGACAGTGTGAGACGGCGTGAGACAGTACGAGACAGTATAAAACAGTATGAAACCAATGTGAAACAGTACGAGACAGTATAAAACAGTATGAAACTAATGTGAAACAGTATGAGACAGTATAAGACAGTATAAGACAGTATGAAACCAATGTGAAACAGTACGACACAGTATAAAACAGTATGAAACTAATGTGAAACAGTATGAGACAGTATAAAACAGTATGAAACCAATGTGAAACAGTACGAGACAGTATAAAACAGTATGAAACCAATGTGAAACTGTGTGAGACAGTATAAAACAGTATGAAACCAATGTGAAACAGTGTGAGACAGTATAAAACAGTATGAAACCAATGTGAAACTGTGTGAGACAGTATAAAACAGTATGAAACCAATGTGAAACTGTGTGAGACAGTATAAAACAGTATGAAACCAATGTGAAACAGTACGAGACAGTATAAAACAGTATGAAACCAATGTGAAACAGTGTGAGACAGTATAAAACAGTATGAAACCAATGTGAAACTGTGTGAGACAGTATAAAACAGTATGAAACCAATGTGAAACAGTGTGAGACAGTATAAGACAGCATAAAACAGTGTGAAACACTGAGAGACAGTGAGCAAGGGGGAAATCTAGTTGCCCGAGCACCCCCTTAAAGAATAACAGAGAGGAGCTACCAGGCAATAGAGAGTGGCTGGGTGATTGGGTCAGACTTGCCAAAGCGTTCCGTCGTGTTTGTCTTCCGTCCACCACCATGGTGACCCGACCTGGTGCTTCAGCTGGTTAAGGCTCAGTAAACACTGGACACTGAACATCATCCCTGATATACTGTTTTCTAATAAGATCAGCATCATCCCAGATATGCTGTTGTCTAATAAGATCAGCATCCCTGATATGCTGTTAGTTTAGTAGATCAGCATCATCCCAGATATGCTGTTGTCTAATAAGATCAGCATCATCCCTAATATGCTGTTGTCTAATAAGATCAGCATCACCCCAGATATGCTGTTGTCTAATAAGATCAGCATCACCCCAGATATGCTGTTGTCTAATAAGATCAGCATCACCCCAGATATGCTGTTGTCTAATAAGATCAGCATCATCCCAGATATGCTGTTTTCTAATAAGATCAGCATCACCCCAGATATGCTGTTGTCTAATAAGATCAGCATCACCCCAGATATGCTGTTGTCTTAGAAGATCAGCATCATCCCAGATATGCTGTTGTCTAATAAGATCAGCATCACCCCAGATATGCTGTTGTCTAATAAGATCAGCATCACCCCAGATATGCTGTTGTCTAATAAGATCAGCATCATCCCTAATATGCTGTTGTCTAATAAGATCAGCATCATCCCTAATATGCTGTTGTCTAATAAGATCAGCATCATTCCTAATATGCTGTTGTCTAATAAGATCAGCATCACCCCAGATATGCTGTTGTCTAATAAGATCAGCATCATCCCTAATATGCTGTTGTCTAATAAGATCAGCATCATCCCAGATATGCTGTTGTCTAATAAGATCAGCATCATCCCAGATATGCTGTTGTCTAATAAGATCAGCATCACCCCAGATATGCTGTTGCCTAAACAAAAATTAAACTATAAGTTAGACAATAAGCAGTTAGTGTGAGGTCACTCACTGATAACAGGGCAGCTGGACCATTAAGTTTAACCCTATTAACACCCCCGACAAAAATGAACAAGGAACTTAACATTATTCCCAAGAAGAGAGAGGAACAGAAAGGAACTTTATAACTTCATGGCACCACGAAGAAGCTTACTCTAAAGTTTTTTATGAACGATAGTCCAAAGGGACTTAGAAGACATTTTAAATGCTGAAAGCACTATGTTGGGAAACACTGTTCATGTTATGGTTTAGCAGGATGAGTGGGGTGTTCTTTGTTGTTCTCTCTGTGTTCTTTACACTGATGGAACACTGAACATTGAACTCAAATAAGAGATATGATTCATGAGATATGACACAGATGAGAGAGATATTTCAGATGAGAAAGATAACTCAGATAGTGAGTCATCAATCATATCAGCTGGAGTTATGCACAGTCATCAACTGGTGTCAGTATACACTCATCAACTGGAACAGGTGAGAGGAGGAGAGGGAGTGAGAGCAGGAGTGAGGGAGGAAGTAAGGGAGTAGCCAGTATACAACAGTAGCAGTCAGTGTACCGCTGACAGTGGGTGGGGAAGGTTGTGTCAGTGTCGGAGCTCCAGGCAAGAGATCTCTCCCCCAAGCTACGCTTACGCTCGGCCTGAATCATACGCAAATCTCTATCAATTATGGACTTTGTCCCTTCAAAACACATCCACGTGATTTTCAAAGACTTATGTAATCTGGGCCCTAAAACAATTCCTGAAATGTTCTTCAAATGAACATTTGAGGATGATGAACAATGTTGAACATTCAATGGCATCAAATTTGGCAATTTTTTTAGTTGAACAAAATTATTGTCTCATTGGGTAGTTAAAACGTGAATCTTAGATAACAAATGTGAACATTAAGACCGAGAAATTTATAGGCCTTGGACATATATATCTATAGGCCTATTGTCTATTTTCAAGAACGATTAGAATAAGTGAATTTGTGAATATATTAATGTGTGAGTTAGAAGCGGTGAATCACGTATAATATATGGGATTACCTCACATATGGGGGATTACGTCCCCTATGGGAGATTACCTCGCTTATGGGGATTACCTTAACTATGAGGGATTACCTCACCTATGGGGGGGATTACCTCATGGGGGATTACCTCACATATGGGGGGATTACCTCATGGGGGATTACCTCACCTATGGGGGATTACCTCCCTTATGGGGGATTACCTCACCTATGGGGGATTACCTCCCTTATGGGGGATTACCTTCCCTATGGGGGGATTACCTTCTCTATGGGGGGATTACCTCCCTTTAGGGGGAATTACCTCCCCTATGGGTGGATTACCTCCCTTATGGGGGATTACGTCCCCTATGGGTGATTACCTCCCCTATGGGGGACTACCTCCGCTATGGGGGGATTACCTCCGCTATGGGGGATTACCTCCCCTATGGGGGACTACCTCCGCTATGGGGGATTACCTCCGCTATGGGGGATTACCTCCCCTATGGGGGACTACCTCCGCTATGGGGGGATTACCTCCGCTATGGGGGATTACCTCCTCTATGGGGGACTACCTCCGCTATGGGGGGATTACCTCCGCTATGGGGGGATTACCTCCGCTATGGGGGGATTACCTCCGCTATGGGGGACTACCTCCGCTATGGGGGGATTACCTCCGCTATGGGGGATTACCTCCGCTATGGGGGGATTACCTCCGCTATGGGGGATTACCTCCCCTATGGGGGACTACCTCCGCTATGGGGGGATTACCTCCGCTATGGGGGGATTACCTCCGCTATGGGGGGATTACCTCCGCTATGGGGGACTACCTCCGCTATGGGGGGATTACCTCCGCTATGGGGGATTACCTCCGCTATGGGGGACTACCTCCGCTATGGGGGGATTACCTCCGCTATGGGGATTACCTCCCCTATAATCTCCCACTACAAATGCCCTCATCCTTATATCATGAGATGTGTGTGTGCGTACTCACCTAGTTGTGCTCACCGCGTTCTCCTGTGAAGACCTCCTGGAACCTCTTGTTGAGTTCTTCACACACCTCCCTGTCATTCTCTGTGTACCTGTCCTCACCCGTTATAAGTTTCATCGCCTGTTCATTTACTGTCGTTTTTCTCCTGATGTGACTGTGGAGTAGCTTTGGTTCGGTCTTGGCTTTATGTGCTATATTATTTTCATAATTTTTCTCAGCTGCTCTTCTCACACTAACATACTCGTTTCCGATTCTCTAGTATTTCTCTGCTTTCTGGTGTTCTGTTATTCCGGAAGTCCCTCCATGCCCTTTTGTTCAGTTCCTTTGCTTCAATACATACCCTATTGTGTGTGTGTGTGTGTGTGTGTGTGTACTCACCTATTTGTGTCTGCAGGATCGAGCATTGACTCTTGGGTGTGTTTTCACCTAGTTGTGTTTTGCGGGGGTTGAGCTTTGCTCTTTCGGCTCGCCTCTCAACTGTCAATCAACTGGTGTACAGGTTCCTGAGCCTACTGGGCTCTATCATATCTACACTTGAAACTGTGTATGGAGTCAGCCTCCACCACATCACTGCCTAATGCATTCCATCTGTTAACTACTCTGACACTGTGTGTGTGTGTGTGTGTGTGTGTGTGTGTGTGTGTAACATATTATAACTGACAGAGGATAGGTCTCGAATCGCTGCATTAGACAACTGACGTTTGTAAACCCGGAGCCCATGAACTGGAGCTCAACGCTACCGACCTAAATAGGTTCCACTGACACTTATGTGGTTCCAACCATCTATCAGAAGACAGGTGTCATACCATTATATCTCAGTAGAATGGAACAGGCAATCCCTTAATTACTCTAATTATTCACCTTAACCTAACTATGCAATTACAGTCAACTGAAATCTCAGGACAAAACTACCTCGTTAACAAAGGAAAACGACCAGGTGTGTAAAAGAAACCAATCACACAACGAAGTCAGGTTTTGAAAACGTAGAAACGTTTATATGACGATTCATTATATGACGATTCATATGTCATAAATAACGTCGTTGTGACGCTAAGTGCTTGCTGGGAGCTACTAACTTGTAGGTCAAAGTTCAAGAGCTGACGTTATCCAATTATTTGTTAATTAACAAATTAAAGAATAATCATGATTTAGGAAACTATTGTAAATATTCCTCCATCAACCCAAGCGTTGAACAATAGTTTTAATAATTTTGAAACTCAAAACTTTCAAAAATAGTTTCAGCAATCAAACAATATATTTGACAACAGATTTAATATTTCTGATAAATAATTTCAGTAGAACAAAACAAGAGTCATTCTTTAAATCAAGAGGAAAACAAAAAGGTAATTTTCTTTAGACCCAAGAGTCATATATCACTTGAGTCCTAATGTACATATTTATATATGAGTTATGTACATATTTACATAATTTCGTCAATATGTATAATGATTTTCAAACTGAAGATTGTATCTTCAAGTTTGGAAATTTGGAAACAGGATATACTTGTGAATCGGGAAGTAGGGTCTCGCGGCCGAGTGGTCAGCGTCTGTGATTCGTAATCAAAGGATTTGAGTTCGATTCCCATCTGAGACAGAAACAACTGGGCTGAGTTTCTTTCACCTCATGCCTGTCTTCACCTTACAGACTATAGGTACCTGCGACTTAGAAATAGGTCGGGAGTCAGTTTCTAACGGATGATTAGAAAGGCTGGGGTCCAAGAGCTAAAGCTCGATCCTGCAGGCAGAAATAGGTAAATACTTGAGTATCTGCCTAAGGTGTGGAAAATATAACTCTGTGATCACCTTAAACAAGGTTTCTTAAATATTTTACCTGAGGAAATTGGGGATCTTTCTCAAGTCTCTGGCTTCCTATCCCATTGTGGACGCTAGACATGGCGCCTGTCTTGTAAATATAGGCGAACACACACACACACACACACACACACACACACACACACACACACACACACACACACACACACACACACACACACACACACACACACACGGAATACCAGCAGAACAAGGGGGACATGGATGGAAGCCGGAAACTCAGATGAGTTATAGAGATGTTAAAAAGTTTTCTCTTAGCGTGAGAGTAGTGGGAAAATGGAATGCACTTGCACATTGTGGAAGCAAACACTATTCATAGCTTTAAAACTAGGTATGATAGAGAAGTAGGACTGGAGTCATTGCTTTTAACAACCGAAGGCTAGAAAGGTGGGGTCCAAGAGCCAACGCTCAATCCTGCAGGCACATATAGGTGAGTACACACACAGCCACAAAGCCTAGTGGATAGCGTTCGGGGGGGTCGTAGTGCTAAGGGCCCGGGTTCGATTCCCCGCCAAGACAAACAAATGGGCGGAAGCTCTTTCACCTGATGCATCTGTTCATCTAGCAGTAAATAGGTACCCGAGGGTCAGACAGCTGCTACAGGCTGCATCCTGGGTATATGTGAGTGTGAAACATATATGTAGTAGATAATATAGAGAAATTGGTCAGGAGGTCAGTACATTAGACAACCTAGGTTAGAAAGGCGGGGTCCAGGAGCCAACGCTCGATCCTGCAAGCACAGATAGTAAATCAATACAGACAAAGGGCGCCTGACAGCTGGGTGGACAGCGCTTCGGATTTGTAGTCCGGAGATTCCGGGTTCGATCCCCGGTGGAGGCGGAGACAAATGGGCAAAACGTTTCTTTCACCCTGATGCCCCTGTTACCTAGCAGTAAATAGGTACCTGGGAGTTAGACAGCTGCTACGGGCTGCTTCCTGGGGATATGTAACAAAAAGGAGGCCCTGGTCGAGGACCGGGCCGCGGGGACGCTAAAGCCCCGAAATTGTCTCAAGATAACCTTCACAAGATAGCCACTCAAGATAACCACCTCAAGATAACCATCAAGATAACCACCTCAAGATAACCATCTCAAGATAACCACCTCAAGATAACCATCAAGATAACCACCTCAAGATAACCATCAAGATAACCACCTCAAGATAACCACCTCAAGATAACCACCTCAAGATAACCACCTCAAGATAACCATCAAGATAACCACCTCAAGATAACCACCTCAAGATAACCACCTCAAGATAACCATCAAGATAACCACCTCAAGATAACCATCAAGATAACCATCAAGATAACCACCTCAAGATAACCACCTCAAGATAAACACATAATGAGACACAGTTAACGTGCCGGAAATAAACGTCTAACAAGCGAGGAATAAAGAGCAAGCCCTCCCTGATAAGTAAACTATCCCGCCCACTGAGACACAGAGAGCCACTGAGCAGCACAGTTTCCTCTGTGTAAACCAGAGAGATACAGTGCCCAACTTTGGTACCCCCCGAGAGAGGGTGTCGGCCACAAACTTAGGTGTGTGTCTCTGGAGTGCCCGAGTGTAACTTACAAGTTCAATGGCAAGTCCACGAGTTGTATCGAGTTTAAATCACATGTGGTAATAGTGGTGGCTAGTGGATTGATATTTTGGTTAAGTTTATTGGTACTGCCAGTGTTGGCAGGGTGTATGGCAGGGTGTATGTTGGCAGGGTGTATGGCAGGGTGTATGGCAGGGTGTATGTTGGCAGGATGTATGGCAGGGTGTATGTTGGCAGGGTGTATGGCAGGGTGTATGGCAGGGTGTATGGCAGGGTGTATGGCAGGGTGTATGTTGGCAGGGTGTATGTTGGCAGGGTGTATGGCAGGGTGTATGTTGGCAGGGTGTATGGCAGGGTGTATGGCAGGGTGTATGTTGGCAGGGTGTATGGCAGGGTGTATGTTGGCAGGGTGTATGGCAGGGTGTATGTTGGCAGGGTGTATGGCAGGGGGTATGTTGGCAGGGGGTATGTTGGCAGGGGGTATGTTGGCAGGGGGTATGTTGGCAGGGGGTATGTTGGTAGGGGGTATTGTAGGGGGTATGTTGGCAGGGTGTATTGTAGGGTATGTTGGCAGGGTGTATTGCGGGGGTATGTTGGCAGGGTGTATTGCAAGGGTATGTTGGCAGGATGTATTACAGGGGTATGTTGGCAGGGTGTATTGTAGGGGGTATGTTGGCAGGGTGTATTGTAGGGTATGTTGGCAGGGTGTATTGTAGGGTATGTTGGCAGGGTGTATTGTAGGGTATGTTGGCAGGGTGTATTGTAGGGGGTATGTTGGCAGGGTGTATTGTAGGGTATGTTGGCAGGGTGTATTGTAGGGGGTATGTTGGCAGGGTGTATTGTAGGGTATGTTGGCAGGGTGTATTGTAGGGTATGTTGGCAGGGTGTATTGTAGGGTATGTTGGCAGGGTGTATTGTAGGGTATGTTGGCAGGGTGTATTGTAGGGTATGTTGGCAGGGTGTATTGTAGGGTATGTTGGCAGGGTGTATTGTAGGGTATGTTGGCAGGGTGTATTGTAGGGTATGTTGGCAGGGTGTATTGTAGGGTATGTTGGCAGGGTGTATTGTAGGGTATGTTGGCAGGGTGTATTGTAGGGTATGTTGGCAGGGTGTATTGTAGGGTATGTTGGCAGGGTGTATTGTAGGGTATGTTGGCAGGGTGTATTGTAGGGTATGTTGGCAGGGTGTATTGTAGGGTATGTTGGCAGGGTGTATTGTAGGGTATGTTGGCAGGGTGTATTGTAGGGTATGTTGGCAGGGTGTATTGTAGGGTATGTTGGCAGGGTGTATTGTAGGGTATGTTGGCAGGGTGTATTGTAGGGTATGTTGGCAGGGTGTATTGTAGGGGGTATGTTGGCAGGGTGTATTGTAGGGGGTATGTTGGCAGGGTGTATTGTAGGGTATGTTGGCAGGGTGTATTGTAGGGTATGTTGGCAGGGTGTATTGCAGGGTATGTTGGCAGGGTGTATTGTAGGGTATGTTGGCAGGGTGTATTGTAGGGGGTATGTTGGCAGGGTGTATTGCAGGGTATGTTGGCAGGGTGTATTGTAGGGTATGTTGGCAGGGTGTATTGTAGGGTATGTTGGCAGGGTGTATTGCAAGGGTATGTTGGCAGGATGTATTACAGGGGTATGTTGGCAGGGTGTATTGTAGGGGGTATGTTGGCAGGGTGTATTGTAGGGTATGTTGGCAGGGTGTATTGCAGGGGTATGTTGGCAGGGTGTATTGCAGGGTATGTTGGCAGGGTGTATTACAGGGGTATGTTGGCAGGGTGTATTGTAGGGTATGTTGGCAGGGTGTATTGCAGGGTATGTTGGCAGGGTGTATTGCAGGGTATGTTGGCAGGGTGTATTGTAGGGTATGTTGGCAGGATGTATTACAGGGGTATGTTGGCAGGGTGTATTGTAGGGGGTATGTTGGCAGGGTGTATTGTAGGGGGTATGTTGGCAGGGTGTATTGTAGGGGGTATGTTGGCAGGGTGTATTGTAGGGGGTATGTTGGCAGGGTGTATTGTAGGGGGTATGTTGGCAGGGTGTATTGTAGGGTATGTTGGCAGGGTGTATTGTAGGGTATGTTGGCAGGGTGTATTGTAGGGTATGTTGGCAGGGTGTATTGTAGGGTATGTTGGCAGGGTGTATTGCAGGGGTATGTTGCAGAATATATCGCGAGGTATGTAGCAGGTTATTTGTTGTTATACGTTGTCACTCACGTTTCCTCTCTTAAGTAATATTCCATGCAGGTCGGCGTTCAATCCCCGACCGTCCACAAGTGGTTGGGGCACCATTCCTTTCCCCACCGTCCCATCCCAAATCCTTATCCTGACCCCTTCCCAGTGCTATATAGTCGTAATGGCTTGGTGCTTTCCCCCTGATAATTCACTCCCTCCCTCCCTCTTATTTGGTATCTTTAAGTCAGTCTCTCTCTCTCTCTCTCTCTTTTCTCTCTCTCTCCCTCTCTCTCTCCATGTTAATCTCTCTCTCCCTCTCTCTTTTCTCTCTCTCTCCCTCTCTCTCTCCATGTTAATCTCTCTCTCTCTCTCTCTTTTCTCTCTCTCTCCCTCTCTCTCTCCATGTTAATCTCTCTCTCTCTCTCTCTCTTTTCTCTCTCTCTCCCTCTCTCTCTCCATGTTAATCTCTCTCTCTCTCTCTCTCTTTTCTCTCTCTCTCCCTCTCTCTCTCCATGTTAATCTCTCTCTCTCCATCTCTCTCTCCATGTTAATCTCTCTCTCTCCATCTCTCTCTCCATGTTAATCTCTCTCTCTCCATCTCTCTCTCCATGTTTATATTTCTCTCTTTCTCTCACTCTCTCCCTCTCTCCCCTTAGTATCTGGTAACTACTCTAATGTACTCAGTGGTTTAGGGTACAAATGAAGATACAGAAATAATTATCAAAAGATAAAGATACACAATACATCGGAGGTTACATACCTGCTAGAGGTCGTGGGAGGCCAGGAAGGAGCCCACGAGGTCGAGGGCGTCTCTGTATTTCCACACTAAGATGCTGTAAAATGATGTTTGAGGCTTTTGAGTCTCTTGTTGCTACAATGAGTTTAGAACCCTTAGTCTTCAGAAAACTATTTTTTTCCAATTGATTTGTTAATTTTTGCTTTCAAATCACAATACAAAATAGTTTTTCAACACTCTTTAACACCAATATTTTCATTAAATTTAATTTAATAATAACTTATTATATGGGGTAATAAGCCCATTATTTTACCAACATTTTCTTTAATTAATTATAACCTCATAATTTGTTTTTTTTTGTTTTCAACTCACTCTAAACCCATTAATTTGTTAATGGTGACCTTCAACTCACTCTAAACCCATTAATTAATCCTGAAGAGTGTACTATTTACATTGTCACGTTGCTTGTCATGCTAATCACTCTTAACGATCATTAACCTTTACACTCCCCTCGTTCATCCTTAATTGAAGTCTACCAGTTCTTATTGACCTCCTTCCCCTCTGACTCCTCCTCTTCCTACTCCCTTCCCCTCTCAGCCCCCCCTTCCCATCCTCCCCTTCCTGGTCTATTGTCGCCCATCTCTGCCCCCCTCCCTTTCCCGTCTCATTGTTTCTGTTCCAAGCTGATCCACATCAATCTCTGTCAGATTTAGTCCTGGACAGACAGAGTCTTTTCCCTTCGTCTGTCTTCGTAACTCCTCTCTCTCTCTTCTCCCTCTCTCTCTCTCACCCGTCTCTCACTCCCTCCCCTATTGCCTACGAGGCATGCCTCCACCAACAGCCTCTTGTATCAACGTTCTTACACACTATCGCCTAGAAATATATTTGTTATTTTTTTGAGTAAGTTAATTACTATTGATTTCAATTACTGCTTCTCATTATAGTCATTGTTGGCGTTCTGCTTCACATATACTTTTTTTTCACGGAGGTTTTCTCTCTTTTTAGTTTTTAATTGCTATTTATTTTATTTTAATATTTGTAATATTTTTCATTTCTGACCTGAAAGTTATTTTCTGACAGCTTTTTCTACTCCAATGATGTCTTCTTCTGCTTCATCAGCAGTTTCTGCTCCTTTTCGTTTATCAATGTCTTCTCTTTTATCAATGTTTGCTTCTCCTCTTTCTCTTGCTTCGTATCCTTGATGTAAAGTTTGCAAAATTATTATTAAAATTAATATCTTTGTAATTATTATTAATGTGGAACATAGCGGAGGCCGACCAGCTCGTGGCATAGACATTAAATCTTTTACAAGGCTTTTGTACCTTAATGAGTTTTAACATTAAAAATGGAAAGATATCCGTGTAGAATATTGTGGGAGCTTGACTCTGGAGTGATAGGTGTTATGGTGTGATATCTCTGTTTCTCTGTCTCTCTCGGTCTCTCTGTCTCTCTGTCTCTCTGTGTCTCTGTGTCTCTCTTTCTCTGTCTCTCTGGCTCTCTGTCTCTCTCTGTCTCTCTCTGTCTCTCTCTGTCTCTCTCTGTCTCTCTGGCTCTCTCGCTCTCTCTGTCTCTGTCTCTCTGTCTCTCTGTCTCTCTCTGTCTCTGTGTCTCTGTGTGTCTCTCTCTCTCTCTCTCTCTCTCTCTCTCTCTCTCTCTCTCTCTCTCTCTCTCTCTCTCTCTCTTTCTCTCTCTCTCTGTCTGTCTCTCTGTCTGTTTGTCTCTCTCTGTCTCTCTGGCTCTCTGGCTCTCTCGCTCTCTCAGTCTCTGTCTGTCTCTGTCTCTCGCTCTCTCTCCCTCTCTCTTTCTCTCTGTGTCTCTCATACACCCCTACGAGTCTAGGTCTGTAGACCCCGCCTAACAAGTTACCACTCTTGCTAACTTAGGTTCAAAGTTTGTTACTTTGATGGTGCTTAGATGCTTTACCGAAGGCCTTCACTCGTTGGTTGATAGTGATGCTGGAGGCAGAGCTTGTGGTGATGTGGGTGAGAGAAAAGGGGAGTGGAGGAGGGAGGGAAGGTAGAGAAGTTTTGGGTGATGGGGCGAGGACCAATGGAGAGGTTTGGAGGAAGAGGAGGGAAGGTAGGGAGGTTTGGTGGGAGAGGTGGAAGAAGGGGGAAGAGGGAGAGATAGGGGAAGCTTTGTGGTGAGAGGGGAAAGGTGTGTAGAGGGGTTGTGGTAGATAGGTGCCTGGGATAGGGAGGGAAGGGGGTGTGGACGCGACGGTAGTGTGAATGAAGATGGTCACAGTGATGGAGATTACAGTGAAGATAAGAGTGAACAAGTTAGTGAGTAGTGAAGATGGTTACAGTGATATAGATAGGAAGTAGTGAAGATAGTGTAGAGAGAGTCCATCATCCGAGCAACGCAAGCCCACCTTCTCCAATGACTTGGAGAATGATAGAATCATTCTGGCTTATCACATTCTCCTGATGATAACTGTGAGTATGAAGGTGGCACAGAGTGCTGTAGTGCATAGATTGTATTTCCATTCATCTACATAAATAACATAGAATGTCTGTCTGTATAATATTGCAGTCTCCGTGGTGTAGTGGTAAGACACTCGCCTGGCGTTCCGCGAGCGCTATGTCATGGGTTCGTATCCTGGCCGGGGAGGATTTACTGGGCGCAATTCCTTAACTGTAGCCTCTGTTTAACGCAACAGTAAAATGTGTACTTGGATGTAACAACGATTCTTCGCGGCAGGGGATCGTATTCCAGGGACCATAGGATTAAGGACTTGCCCGAAACGCTACGCGTACTAGTGGTTGTACAAGAATGTAACAACTCTTGTATATATCTCAAAAAAAAAAAAAAAAAAAAAAATATTGAGGCTTGACTTAATAACCCTAGCAGGATGACTGGTGGGTTTTTGAGGGAGTGTCATAAAAGGTTTGGATCTGATTCAAGTATGTATAGTTACCATTTGTGGTAGCATGATGTAGCTATCAGCTCTTGGATCCCGCCTTTCTAACCGTCGGTTGTCTAATGTACCGACTCCCAACCTGTTTTTTCATATCCTATCCACTTCATATATTTCTAACACACACACACACACACACACACACACACTGTTTCTGCCTTTGGCACAGTACCACATAGGAGACTGCTATTCACATATGAGAAGCAGGCGGGAGTAAGTGAAAAAGCCCTAACTTGGGTAAAGAATTACTTAACAGGCAGAAGCCAGAGAGTAACAGTCAGGGGGCGAGAAGTCGGACTGGCAAACAGTAACGAGTGGAGTACCTCAAGGATCGGTGCTGGGACCATTTATATTTCAAATATACGTGAACGACATGTCTACAGGAGTTGAGTCCTATATGTCGAAGTTCGCGGATAACGCGAAATTAATGAGAAGAGTTGTGACAGATGAAGATTGTAGGATACGCCAAGAGGACTTTACCAAGCTGCAGAGATGGTCAGAGAAATGGTTACTGGAGTTCAACACGAGTAAATGTAGTTAAGGAAATGGGACTAGGTGACAGGAAACCAAAGGGTCAGTACACAATGAAGGGAAACTGCCTTCCTGTGACGATTCGAGAAAGAGACCTGGGAGTGGACGTAATACCAAATCTAACTCCTGAGGCACATATAAATTGGATAACGACAGCAGCGTACTCTACGCTAGAAAAAGTAAGATCGTCATTCAGAAACATCAACACTCATTCATTTGAGTGTTGTGGTCACTGTACATCTTTTGCATTTCTTAATCTGTGATAGACTCTGTGGTATGTAAATGTCTACATTTCTTCTCTTAGTTGCAAGTTTTGCAGCTTCGTCTGCAATGTCATTTCCTATTATTCCCACATGACTTGGCACCCAGTTGATAAGCACTCGTCGGCCTTAACGTTTGAGTGTTTGCATTAGAGATATGATATTTGTGATTAAAGGGATGTTATCACATAGGTGTACTTGTTGCAAGGTTTCAATGGCAGTTCTCGAATCTGTATGTATGATAACATGTTGTCTGTGTTCAACAAGAACATGTTCCAAAGCCTTTTGAATGGCTAGCATCTCTGTTTGTAAAGTCGAACACCCATTTGAGAGTCTCCAACTATTTACAGAGTTTCCTGCTTTAACTGCAGCTCCGGTTTCTTGTCCCTGCTGGTCTACTGATCCATCTGTGAAGTAAGGAAGCTGTCAGATGCCAAGTTTGCTTCTATATGCATCTGTGCAATGTTACGTAGCAGATGAGGATTTGTCTGCTTTTTTTTCCTTCAAGAACCATAATCTTAAAGTCTGCTGGCGGAGATTCCCAAGGGGCTTGCATAACAAAGTCTGCATGTATTTCGTCGACACCCTTCGCAGTGATTGTGTTTGTTATATCTAATGTATTGATGGTGTTTATCGCACAACGGGGATATATGATAGCAAACAAAACACTCAGGGGGAATGACAGTGTAAATAGACGAAATGTTCACACTGAACACCAACAGAACAAGGGGCGGTTATCTTGAGGTTATCTTGAGATGATTTCGGGGCTTTAGTGTCCTCGCGGCCCGGTCCTCGACCAGGCCTCCACCCCCAGGAAGCTGCCCGTGACAGCTGACTAACACCCAGGTACCTATTTTACTGCTAGGCAACAGGGACATAGGGTGAAAGAAACTCTGCCCATTGTTTCTCGCCGGCGCTCGGGATCGAACCCAGGACCACAGGATCACAAGTCCAGCTTGCTGTCCGCTCGGCCGACCGGCTCCCATGGGACATGGGTGGAAGCTGGAAACTCAGATGAGTCACAGAGATGTTAGAAAGTTTTCTCTTAGCGTGAGAGTAGTGGGAAATGAACTTAAGGAGCACATTGTGGAAGCAAACACTATTCATAGCTTTAAAACTAGGTATGATAGGGAAGTAGGACTGGAGTCATTGCTTGAAACAACCGAAGACTAGAAAGGCGGGGTCCAAGAGCCATTGCTCGATCCTGCAGTCACAAAGAGGTGAGTTCTAATAGGCGAGTACTCACACATCCCGAGGATAATAGCAGATAACTTTCGGGAACCTATTTACTGCTACGTGAACAGGGGAATCAGGTGAAAGAAACTACCAATTTCTTTCTCCTTCGGTCGGGAATCGAACTCGGGCATTTAGAATTACGAACTCAGAACGCTGCCCACTTGACCGCGAGGCTCAATGTGTGTGTGTGTGTGTGTGTGTGTGTGTGTGTGTGTGTGTGTGTGTGTGTGTGTGTGTGTGTGTATAAGTGTATAACCATTGTAACCATCTTATCCATGTAGAAAGTAATATCTTGTATAAATCCTAGTGACGATGGAGTCAGATATTTAGCGAAATTGGAATTTAAATTTTTCAAAAACACACACACACGCACTCACACAACATCTGACCCTAATCCAAACCTTCCTATGACAATCCCCCACCACCCACCAGTCACCCTGCAAAATTTGGTGAGGCTATCCTCAAACCCTGGACACACAGACAAACATACACACAGACACACACACCCAGACATACATTCTGTCTTAAAGATATATAGACAATAGTTGGTGTTTCCTCGGCAGAGTACACAATGGTGAGAGATACATTATAGTGCACAGGAGACCCAAGAGGCTTCAAATATTGAAATGAAATACATTTTTGAAATTTAGTCGTCAAAAGCCTCAAGAAATCTACAAACTTCGTCACACCAGAGAGAAACAAGTGCCCGAGGCGACGAGGCAATTGGAGAAGAAGTCCTTTGATATATTGCTACATAAGGTAAGAAAGGACTTGACAGTTTATCCCAGGCACCAGAGGGAGTCATTAACTCTGGGAAGCATCCTGCGCACCAGAGGGAGTCTCGTACTCAGAGAAGCATCTAAAACGAGATCGTGGAATCAACACCAGGGATTATCCCGTGCACCAGAGGGAGATCAACACAGCAGAGCATCCCAAGTACCAGGAGATCAACATAGAGTGCCATCCCTGGCTTCACAGGGTGTCATCAGCTCTTAAGGTCGCTGGGAACTCTTGCAGGAAGCTATCAACGCCACCACAGCCACCAACGCCGCCACAGGAACCAACGCCGCCACAGCCATCAACGCCACCACAGGAACCAACGCCACCACAGGAACCAACGCCGCCACAGGAACCAACGCCACCACAGGAACCAACGCCACCACAGGAACCAACGCCACCACAGGAACCAACGCCGCCACAGCCATCAACGCCACCACAGGAACCAACGCCGCCACAGCCATCAACGCCACCACAACATGAGGTTAAGCTCAGCCATCGCCCCCTGGCACCGAGGCCATCTATTGTGTCTCCTCTTCTGCTGCTTTCTGGGTAAGTCCTTCACACACACACACACACACATATATATATATATATATATATATATATATATATATATATATAATTATATGGTGTTCCAGGTGTCAAAACTTATTCTTATATCCCAGCTCCAGTCCCGTCCTCATATCCCTGCCTCTATCCCATCCTATCCCACCTATCCCGTCCTCATATCCCAGCTAATATCCCGTATTTATACCTTATCATAGTGCTATATACCTATTCTTGTCTAGCCGTATGTCTTAATAATTTACATAGTAAGAGAATGTGCCTGTATCCCTTTCATTAAAAAAATTATGAAAATGCATGTAAATAGGTGACAAGAAGTAATATATTAGTTTACACAGAGACTAAACACATATATAAATTGTTGGATTTAATTTACAAATTCAACCGTTGGTCTGTGGAGAATTAACTAAAGCTTGTCTTGTATAAAATGCAATTTTCTTCCGTGATTTTCAAGATGTCCTTCTCATAATTATGTAATTCGTGAGAAAAGCAGGGGGAATTGTTCCTTGGTTTGTAGCTCTGTGTTGGTATCTCCCTTTCTCTCCACTATCTCTCTCTCTCACTCTGTCATTCCTCTCTCTCTCTCTCTCTCTCTCTCTCTCTCTCTCTCTCTCTCTCTCTCTCTCTCTCTCTCTCTCTCTTTGTCTCTCCACTATCTCTCTCTCTCTCTCTCTCTCTCTCTCTCTCTCTCTCTTTGTCTCTCCACTATCTCTCTCTCTCTCTCTCTCTCTCTCTCTCTCTCTCTCTCTCTCTCTCCACTATCTCTCTCTCTCACTTTGTCTCTCCACTCTCTCTTCCTCACTTTGTCTCTCAACTATCTCCCTCACTTTGTCTCTCCTACTATCTCTCTTTCTCCCTCACTTTGTCCCTCACCACTATCTCTCTCCCTCTCTCTCCACTGGGTCCCACTTTCTCCCTGTTGTTTCTCCATGACTTGATAACCAGATTTACCTTCGCTTAGGGAAGTAATACCCCACTTAGGGGAAGTATTACCACCCCCTTACCCCTCCCCCAGCCTTCAGCAGGGTAATTCCCTTTCCTGTGTTTAGACCAATTTCCCCTACGGTGGGTCAGTTGGTGTCTGGCTCGTGGCTTTATTGTTTTGGTGTGGTCTCGTAGTTTGTGGACGGGCCTGTGTGTGTGTGTGTGTGTGTGTGTGTGTGTGTGTGTGTGTGTGTGTGTGTGTGTGTGTGTGTGTGTGTGTGTGTATACTTCCTCTGTGTGTGTGTACACTACGCATTGCCCCTCTGTGTACACTACGCCTCAGTGAGCATTGCCTCTGTGTATATGTCCCTCAATGTACATTTCCCCCCTGTCTAAACTCCAGCGAAATCATTAATCGCTTTCATCCTGGTTGATCCCAGAGGCTGATTGATCCATTCCTCGTGGATACGCCGTGAGCTGCTTATTAAGAAAACTCAAATGACTGCCATCTCAGCGAATCACCAATTATGTCGAACCACTTAAGGACTTGACCACGATAACAAATACTTCAACTGTTAAAATGTTTGGTGGAGGCATTCATAGTGGTCTCTCGTCTGCTAATTGCTCGTTCGTTGCTAACTTGTTGTAGCAAAGTTCGCTAATAAATTTGCCTTTCAGCGGCGGGGTCGCTTAACAGCTAATTGCTGAGGTGAGTTTAACGTTTACCTGCTCACAAAGTGCTCATTGAGACGGGTAGGTTGTGAATATTCTCAAAGGTCTATTGATAATTTGTTGGTTCAAGTACTGGGGATCGCTGCTTCACCTGGTCCTCATACCCCAGCTCCTTGTACTCATATTCCAGCTCCTTATCCTCATATACCAGCTCCTTGTCCTCATATACCAGCTCCTTGTCCCCATATCCCAGTTCCTTGTCCTCATATACCAGCTCCTTGTCCTCATATCCCAGCTCCTTGTCCTCATATCCCAGCTCCTTGTCCTCATATCCCAGCTCCTTGTCCTCATATCCCAGCTACTTGTCCTCATATCCCAGCTACTTGTCCTCATATCCCAGCTCCTTGTCCTCATATACCAGCTACTTGTCCTCATATCCCAGCTACTTGTCCTCATATCCCAGCTCCTTGTCCTCATATACCAGCTCCTTGTCCTCATATCCCAGCTCCTTGTCCTCATATCCCAGCTCCTTGTCCTCATATCCCAGCTCCTTGTCCTCATATCCCAGCTCCTTGTCCTCATATCCCAGCTCCTTGTCCTCATATCCCAGCTCCTTGTCCTCATAACCCAGCTCCTTGTCCTCATAACCCAGCTCCTTGTCCTCATATCCCAGCTCCTTGTCTTCATATACCAGCTCCTTGTCCTCATAACCCAGCTCCTTGTCCTCATATCCCAGCTCCTTGTCCTCATATCCCAGCTCCTTGTCCTCATATCCCAGCTCCTTGTCCTTATAACCCAGCTCCTTGTCCTCATATCCCAGCTACTTGTCCTCATATCCCAGCTACTTGTCCTCATATACCAGCTCCTTGTCCTCATATCCCAGCTCCTTGTCCTCATATCCCAGCTCCTTGTCCTCATATCCCAGCTCCTTGTCCTCATATCCCAGCTCCTTGTCCTCATATCCCAGCTCCTTGTCCTCATAACCCAGCTCCTTGTCCTCATAACCCAGCTCCTTGTCCTCATAACCCAGCTCCTTGTCCTCATATCCCAGCTCCTTGTCTTCATATACCAGCTCCTTGTCCTCATAACCCAGCTCCTTGTCCTCATATACCAGCTACTTGTCCTCATATCCTAACTCCTTGTCCTCATATCCCAGCTCCTTGTCCTCATAACCCAGCTCCTTGTCCTCATAACCCAGCTCCTTGTCCTCATAACCCAGCTCCTTGTCCTCATATCCCAGCTCCTTGTCCTCATAACCCAGCTACTTGTCCTCATATTGCGGCTCCTTGTCCTCCTCACCTCACGAGCGAGAGAGAAAAAAAACTAAACAGTTTTGGCGTCCGACTCATGCAGAATAAAACACAGTTATAGAACTTGTTTTTCTAAATTGGTCAAGTTCAAAACATCAAAACACTGAGTTACTTAAATAATTCCGACATGTCGAAAATTTATGATCAAAAACACAAAAATTGCATTAACTAAATTTCAAGTATACTCGGACTACCACAATTAACTGTAGAAAGTATACTCACACTACCACAATTAACTGTAGAAGGTATACTCTACCACAATTAACTGTAGAAAGTATACTCACACTACCACAATTAACTGTAGAAGGTATACTCTACCACAATTAACTGTAGAAAGTATACTCACACTACCACAATTAACTGTATAAGGTATACTCTACCACAATTAACTGTAGAAAGTATACTCACACTACCACAATTAACTGTATAAGGTATACTCTACCACAATTAACTGTAGAAAGTATACTCACACTACCACAATTAACTGTAGAAGGTATACTCTACCACAATTAACTGTAGAAAGTATACACACACTACGACATATAACTGAAGCATACCCAACACTTAGTTTTCCAAATATATAAAATAAATATATGTTGCATTGTTCTACATTATGGTGATTGTAAATGGGTTGCAATAACAATCTATATATGAATCACCTGTTGACGGTAAGACCTCATCTGTCCTCAAACAATCAATGGAATGAAAGCATTTCCTTATCCAAATATAACATGCAAGAATGGCTTTTAAATTATAAACCAACAAATTCATTGCACAATTACAACATGTTGTATCCTTGCGTAATTAGCATATAGAACAGTCAGGTAATACCGTGAATTCATTATAACTTTGATTAAATATTTTGAACGTCAGGGTAGATATTGCTTGTTCAGACATAAGATGGTTTAAAAATAAACAACCTAGTTAGGATCAAAGCTCTAATATATATTTTTTTTCATTCTAGCCATTTCAAAGGATATGTCTTTCATGCCTGCGTTTGCCCTATCCACTGATGTAATTCCTCGGTTTATCATGGTTTAACACAAGTATGTTCTGTGAGCGTTCTCTCTCAAATAATTTAATCCTTGCTGTGTTAAAAATCTATTTTTCATAATCACTGTACAATGTAGTGTCTTGTCTGTGTATTGTATTGTCTCCAGTGATGGGTTATCTTGAGGTTATCTTGAGATGATTTCGGGGCTTTAGTGTCCCCGCGGCCCGGTCCTCGACCAGGCCTCCACCCCCGGGAAGCAGCCCGTGACAGCTGACTAACACCCAGGTACCTATTAACTGCTAGGTAACAGGGGCATTCAGGGTGAAAGAAACTTTGCCCATTTGTTTCTGCCTCGTGCGGGAATCGAACCCGCGCCACAGAATTACGAGTCCTGCGCGCTATCCACCAGGCTACCAGGCCCCTGCATGGGCCTGTAACTTGCTATATAAAAGCTACGACTGTCATGTCTAAGAAAAAAAACACCTCTACCATGGCTGCAATGCCACCCCTTCCATGGATAAAAAGCCACCCCTACCTTGACTAACAAAGCCACCCTTACCCTAACAACACCACCCCTTCCCTAACAAAGCCACCCCTACCTTGACTAACAAAGCCACCCTTACCCTAACAACACCACCCCTTCCCTAACAAAGCCACCCCTACCTTGACTAACAAAGCCACCCTTACCCTAACAACACCACCCCTTCCCTAACAAAGCCACCCCTACCTTGACTAACAAAGCCACCCTTACCCTAACAACACCACCCATACCCTAACAAAACCACCCCTACCTTGACTAACAAAGATACTCTTACCCTAACACCACCACCCCTTCCCTAACAAAGCCACCGCTACCCTAACAAAGCCACCACTACCCTAACAAGTCACCCCCTACCTTGACTAACAAAGCCACCCCTACACTAACGAAGCCATCCGTACTATAACGGGTGGCTTTGTTACATCTCTACCCCCTCCCCCCTGCCCATGTTAAACACAGCTTATTCCTTAAAAATTGCTAATGTTTACAATGTTACATTTCCAGCTGCCAAACAATTTTTTGCTCCCCTTATTACTTTTTTCCATCTGGGGTTCACTTATGGGGTTCGACCTGGGGTAAATTTAAATGTAAATAGGACATTTACCTATTTTCACCGGCCTAGACAAAATATAGTGTAATTGTTTAGATATACAGTTAATACTGCATTTTGTCCTCATATCCCAGCTCCTTGTCCTCATACCCCAGTTCCTTGTCCTCATATCCCAGCTCCTTGTCCTCATACCCCAGTTCCTTGTCCTCATATCCCAGCTCCTTGTCCTCATACCCCAGTTCCTTGTCCTCATATCCCAGCTCCTTGTCCTCATATCCCAACTATTTTTATATTCACCCATGATTATATTATTTGGGACACACGTGATTAATCCCCCATCCTGCTCTTGGAGTAGAAAGTCTTGTTTAAATACAAAAGAAAAAAAATGGGGGTTTGTCTCTTCTAGTTAAACTCTATTTGTCTCACTTCCCGTCCTCTCTCTCTCTCTTTTTTACACCATATTACTTGCTCCATATTTGGCTATCTATGGGTGTGAGAGAATCACAAGACATCAATTATTGCAAAGGCAAGATGGACAGGTTTCGATGTTTCAGGTGTTGGGGTGACGGATGACAGTGGTGGACAGAAGCCTGAGTTCGGTCCAGCAGAGTCGACGGTAACGGTACAGGAAGGGGAGACAGCTAAACTTCCTTGTGTCGTCCTTCATCTCAACGACAAGTCTGTGAGTATCTCTGTTTCGCTATAATATCCACGACGACAATGTATCTCTGTATCTTTATGTACTCATTAAGCTGGGTTATGTTAGCCTAGGCTAAGCTACGTTAAGCTGGGTTAGGTCGAATAATGTCTAGTTGACTGTCTCGGTGGTCTAGACATTAACATAAACCTCAAATAACATCAAGCGAGGCGTTCTGTTCATATAGGAGATGCCACAGTGGACCAAACATCTTAAACATTACCGGTGGACCAAACACACATCTTAAACATTACCGGTGGACCAAACACACATCTTAAACATTACCGGTGGACCAAACATCTTAAACATTACCATAGGTGTAGCTTTAACCATTCAGTTCTTGTTATAACACAACTCACAATAAAAATCGACGTCTTTCTATTGCTCTTGTGACGGTAACGCGTTGGTGTTCGGCTGTTCAAAAGCTAGGGGTATGGCCTCGTCACATAGAAACAAAAAAATAGAAAATCTGGAACTTCGTCTGTGGTAAGGTAATGAGAAGACACACAAAACACAAGTAAATTTAACAATGCGATTTTAATTACGTTAGAAAAAGCAAAACATGAATAAAATGGACATACAAATTCGTATAATAAAATCAATCAATCAAAATAATAAGAATAATCAAATGACAAAATGAAAAGTTACGTTAAGACAAGTGAGTAATAACAAGTGTAAATATTGGTGCAGGAATATTGGCTTTAAGCTATCACCTCTCTTAGTACACGTAAGCCACAGCTTAGTCTACCAATGAGACGTGTTAACCTGATGAAAGCACTGGATATTCTGAGAGCAGTAGGTCGTGTGGCCCCAGACATGAAGTAGTGTGGGGGGGTGGAGGGCAGGTGCAACTGGACACGCAGCCAATCAGCGATGAGCAAGCGACAGACAGGTAGTTTGGCGGTTCGAGGTGGAGCAGGTGTTCCTGGCTGCATACGTTTTGCGCTCTGGCAAACCTTGCTGGTGTAGTTGTTGGATATTTCTTCCATATTAGTTTTATATAGATGTATATATCGACGTATTTTGGAGGGAAGAGCAGGCTCAATCTCTTGAAGGAGATTATCGTCACACTCTTAAGACGCACCCTCACTTAAGACGCACCCTCACTTAAGACGCTCCCTCACTTAAGACGCACTCCCACTTAAGACGCAACCTGTGCATAAAATTCACCAATTTTACAAGGCTAGTTTATTAAAATAAAAACAATTCTAGAATGTATTATCAAACATTTATTGAAATTGGGTTTCAAGCTGAAACCCAATTTCACATTCCTCCCCTATTTACCCATGTTCCTCCCCTATTTACCCATGTTCCTTCCCCTATTTACCCATGTTCCTCCCGTATTTACCCATGTTCCTCCCCTATTTACCCATGTTTCTCCCCTATTTACCCATGTTTCTCCCCTATTTACCCATGTTCCTTCCCCTATTTACCCATGTTCCTCCCGTATTTACCCATGTTCCTCCCCTATTTACCCATGTTCCTCCCCTATTTATCCATGTTTCTCCCCTATTTACCCATGTTCCTTCCCCTATTTACCCATGTTCCTCCCTATTTACGACATGAAAACCTAAGCTTGGGTTATAACATATCCTAATGGTAAATAGTGTAGATAATATAATATAAATCCTACCAGTAAAAACGCTAACAACAATAGTCATATTGATTGAACGCGTATAAGGGAACTTCATTCATATAAGCAAATAGTATATGTAATAAGAGCGTATATCATATATAGATATATTCCATGTTAATTAAAACATAATTTCAACCCCCCTTTTAGGATCCTAGAACATCTTGCAATCCTTCCATACGTATACTTATACATGTATACATGTATACCACACATACTCGGTCCTGTATAATGCACCAAAATCATTCGGGTTTTACGCATACCGCTATTAAACCTCTTTATTGCGCACCGAAGGCCTTGGGTAGCGGGGGTGGGCTGGGAGATGACGCAACACGGGAGATGAGCCGCTGAGATGCTGCAACGCGCGAGATTGTCGCTGGGATGCCTTCCCAGCGCTGAGATTAGCTGGGATTGGCCGCTGGGAGCTGAGATATGGAAGAATGGCTGGGGGTGGCGGTGAGGGGGATGATAATGACTGGAATTATTCTAGCAAGGGAATGATAGGGAGGATAATGAGTAGATGAAGGGAAGATAATGACTGACGGAGCTGAGAATAAGACAATGAGTGAAATAAACAGTAGAAGTAATAATTGGACGAAAGGTGAGTAATGAGTAGGGTGAATAATGAGTGCAGGAGGCGGAGGTGAGGTGGGTAATGAGTAACATACGCAGCCACATACACCAGGGGCGCCTGGTGGCTGAGTGGACAGCCCTCAAGACTCGTAATCCTGGGGACCGGGGTTCCCAGGTGAATTCACAACACACACACACACACACACACACACACACACACACACACACACACACACACACACACACACACACACACACACACACACAAACACACACACACACACACACACACACACACACACACACACACACACAGCGAGATACGTTATATCAATCCATTCAAAGACAAACATCATCTTTATCCCAAATAATAACCCTGAGGTGGTTCCTGGGATTATCTTCCCCCGCGGCCCGGTCTCTAACCAGGTTTCCTGGTTGGTGGTCTGGTCAACAAAACTATTAGACGTAGAAGCACTTGTGCACGTTGTTACATTAAATATATATTCATGGTTTAGAAGCTGTACAAAAGTCCAGAGAAGCACCACCTGACCGGATCCGGAGGTAAGAGGCACGAGTCATGAGGAAGTATGGAAGGTGTTATTTATCGAGCCTGCTAGTGACACGAGGTTGATGAGGGTGATGAGTATATGATGAATATTGATGAGTACTTTTACCCTCCCCAGGTGACGTGGCTCCGGCAGAGGGACCTACACATTCTGACGGCAGGATTTCACACCTACTCCGCTGACCAGCGCTTCCAGGTACCTAGTCTTACTGGTAGTGGAGGCTCCCAGGTACCCGGTCTTACTGGTAGTGGGGGCTCCCAGGTACCCGGTCTTACTGGTAGTGGAGGCTCCCAGGTACCCGGTCTTACTGGTAGTGGGGGCTCCCAGGTACCCGGTCTTACTGGTAGTGGAGGCTCCCAGGTACCCGGTCTTACTGGTAGTGGGGGCTCCCAGGTACCCGGTCTTACTGGTAGTGGGGGCTCCCAGGTACCCGGTCTTACTGGTAGTGGGGGCTCCCAGGTACCCGGTCTTACTGGTAGTGGGGGCTCCCAGGTACCCGGTCTTACTGGTAGTGGGGGCTCCCAGGTACCCGGTCTTACTGGTAGTGGGGGCTCCCAGGTACTGGGTGTTACTAGTAGTGGGGGCTCCCAGGTACCTGGTCTTACTGGTAGTGGGGGCTCCCAGGTACCTGGTCTTACTGGTACCAGTACCATATAATTAAAAGCAAGTCTGAAGTTGGAAAGCGACACATACGCTCCTCTCACAATGTTCTTTAAGTGTTCCTCTGGCGACACCTTACTACCCAAAACCACCCCTCAAGGTCTCCTTCTTTATTAGAGTTCTGTAATTCCTTTCCACGTAATTTGCAAGTTGTTTGTGGTCTATATTCTAAGACTCCAAATTCTATAACATGACATTTATTCACATTGAATTTCATTTGCCACGTGTCGCTTCAAGCACTTCTTTTATCTAAATCAATTTGAAGGGCATTACAATCGTCTGCGTCTCCTGTATTCCCCAGTATCTTAGCATCATCCGCAAACATGTTCATATAATTGTGTATTCCTTCTGGTAGATGGTTTATGTAGAGGGTAGACATTACTGGTGCAAGAACTGAACCCTGTGGTACTCCGCTAGTAACACTCTTCCAGTCAGATACATTGTCTCTGATTACTGCCCTCCTCTGACAGAAAACTTTTCATCTATGTCAGAAGTCTTCCTGTCACCCCCATGTCTTGTGTGGGACTCTATAAAAAGCCCTTTTTTTAGGTCCAGATAGACACAGTAAACCCAATCTCCTCTTTCCTGTAGTATCTCTGTGGCTCTATCATAAAAACTAAGTAGATGTGTTACACAAGATCTTCCTGTTTGAAAACCCCACAGTTTGTCTGTTATTATGTCATTACTCTCTAGCTGTTCAACCCATTTGGCTTTAACTATTGTTTCTAGTGTTTTGACTACCACGCTTGTTAATGATACGGGTCTATAATATAAAGGTTCCCCTCGACTAACATTTTTATAAATTGGTACTATGTTTGCCTTTTTCCATATATCTGCTAAGATTCCTGTGCACAAGGATGTCTGGAATATTAATTGGGAGTGGAATGCTCAACTCAGTTGCACATTCTCGCAGCACCCAAGGTGAAACTCCATCAGATCCAACTGCTTTATTTCTTCCTCGCTCCATGAGTAATTGTTCCACTTCGTCTTAAGATACTTCTATGTATTCTATGGCGTGTTCTGGAAGTGGTATTTGATCCGGCTCTCTGAAATCCTCATTTTGTATGAACACACTTTGGAGCTGTTCATTTAGCCTTTCACACATTTCTTTTTCATTCTCAGTAATCCTGTTCCCCGTTCTCAATCTCAGGATTTTATCCTTACATGCAGCTTACTTTTGAAGAATTTATAGAAAATTTTGTGTGTGTGTGTGTGTGTGTGTGTGTGTGTGTGTGTGTGTGTGTAATAAATTGTATTTTTGTTAGTAAGACAAATCAATAATTATCTTTGATCGCTGCAAATGTTGTGCTGGATCCCTGACACTGTCAATATATTGTGCTGGACCCCCTGTCACTGTCAATATATTCTGCTGGACCCCCTGTCACTGTCAATATATTCTGCTGTACCCCTGTCACTGTCAACCTGTCTATCGGAATCTCTGTCTACCGGGTGGTGCACGCTGAGGGAGGCACGGAGTGGACGCTGGTGGTTCGGTACTCACAGCTGAGGGACGCGGGCGTCTACGAGTGTCAGGTCAACACCGAGCCCAAACTCTCCCGTCACGTCACTCTCAGAGTCCACGGTGAGTCCTGTTGAGTCTACGGTGAGTCCTACCGAGTCTACGGTGAGTCGTACTGAGTCCACAGTGAGTCTTCATGAGTAGATCATTTAAAATTCAATCAAACTCAAGTTTAAACAAGTATTGAAAACTCGATTAAATCATTTCTGCTATTTAGAATACATGTATTGGGAACTAAGCCCAAATATGTATATATGTATATATGTATTCTACCAGTGTTAATATTATTTTATTTCACGTGTACATAGAGCCGAGACCCACGGGCATAGTGACCAAGACCAAAGTGTTCGTCGCTAACAATACTGCTTCTACCAAGGATGGTGAGTAGCGTAGATGCACAACTGTACCTTAATCATCTACTCTCCACCCCCCTCACCACCATCTCCTCCCTATCACGTCATCTCCCTTCCTTTCCTCACCTATCCTCTTCTTCCCGTCCCAATATCCACTCTCCCTCTCTCCCTATCTCCATCTCCCCTCTACCCCACCACCCTGTTCCCGTCCCTCTGCCTCATATGTTTGAGTTATAAAGAAAAGTTCGTAGCCCAGATGTCTGTTGTCCAAGAAACACAGGCCAGGAAGCCTTGAAGGGTGGTCTGGGGTCAGGTTCAGGAAGCCTTAGGTCACAGGAAGCCATCAAGAATGGTCTGGGGTCACGTGAAGGAAGCCTCAGGTCACAGGAAACCATCAAGGATGGTCTAGGATCAAGTGCTTCAGAAAGCCTCCAAGACTGATCAAAGAATAATTACCAACGAGTGAACTGGATCAGTAATCAATGTCTAATTAGAAATATTTATTATCTATAAATATTTGATATCGTGGTCGAGACCGATTGCAGTAGATATAACGAAATGTGATAACCATAAAGTCTCGTTTGTGTTTAATAATTGTATTTATGTAAAAAAAATCAGAATGCTAATTGTCTCTCTGAACTTTATTCCAACTTTCTCTGTTTATTATTCATTAAATTATCTCTCCATCCTGCCCTGTCTCTCTCTATCTCCTACCTCATCCCCTCACCAATAACAGGAGGCACACGGAGAAAAGAATTACATTTTCTATGAGATATAATTGAGGTCGAATAAATGCAATTATAAAAAGAATTCGTTTCCAACAAAATTCCATCCTGAGAGATCGAAGCAATGATGGTGCGATGGGAATTAGGCTTTCAAATTATGAATGATTTAAATTTGAGTACATGTTCATGCCTATGTATTAGGCATGACATATACATTATGTATAGAGTGTGTGTTTAGGCTGTCGACTCTTTGAATGTTGTATGTATTAACTTGAAGCAGGGAAGATTTGTGTTAGCAGTTCTTATGTAGATTTGCGCATGCACACACACACACACACACACACACACACACACACACACACACACACACACACACACACACACACACACACACACATAACACCCACAAGCACACAGACTCCAAAGGCCAACCCGTTCTTGCACTTTCTTACAGTCAATATTGACTTATTAAACACGTGCATATGTGACATACTAAACATACTAGTTTACCTTGAAAAGCTTCATAGAAAACACCGACCTTACCTAACCTTCTTAGTTACCTATAAGGGTAACTAGTAAGGTTAACTAGGTAAGGTAACTAGTAAGGGTATTAGTAAGGTTACCTTACCTCAGTTACTTAACCTATACCTATTATAGGTATAGGTTAAGTAATAATTGTAATTACGAAGCAATAAGATGCTTATCTTAACATACTAAGAAGGTTAGTATGTCCCCCCCTGGAATATCACCGTGAGGAACAGTAGAGTCCCCCCTGGAATATCACCGTCAGGAACACTAGAGTCCCCCCTGGAATATCACCGTCAGAAACACTAGAGTCCCCCCTGGAATATCACCGTCAGGAACACTAGAGTCCCCCCTGGAATATCACCGTCAGAAACACTAGAGTCCCCCCTGGAATATCACCGTCAGGAACACTAGAGTCCCCCCTGGAATATCACCGTCAGAAACACTAGAGTCCCCCCTGGAATATCACCGTCAGAAACACTAGAGTCCCCCCTGGAATATCACCGTCAGGAACACTAGAGTCCCCCCTGGAATATAAACATGAAGGGGTAACTCAAGAGTTATTCACAGCCCTGATAATGGCTGCCGCAGTCCGGAGGAATTAAAGCGTGGGTCTTCCCCAATGGTTCCAGCTTACCGTTCCCAGTACAAGTTAAGCCGCTTATCTGTACACTGACTAATTATTAGGTAACAGCAATGACAAATTAAAGTTTTAATTGGTTGTGCTTTTTTCCCCATGTATGCTTGTATTCATACTCTTAAAACGACGAGGGAGATGACCTGTATGTATTCTTGATGATAGAGGGGGGGAATATGCATACCTGAGGCCAGATGGGCACATGGATACCCGAGTCATCGTCGGACTATGTATACTCGAGCCCAGATAGGTGTATGAATATCTGATATGGAGTACATTTTAGGTTGAATGGGTTAATGTATACCTGATTCAGCATGGATGTATGAATACTTGAGCTGAGATGAGTTTATGTATACCTGAGCCAAGATTATAAAGTTGCTGCAATGGTGTGGTTAGGTTGTGTTTGCGGGGAGCTTTATACCCCTCCTCACCTGTCTGTCTCTTACCGTCTCTGTTCTCTATCTTCTACCATGTCTGTCTTCCTTCTCGCCCGACCCTGTCCCCCTCGCCCGTCCCTGTCCCCCTCGCCCGTCCCTGTCCTCCTCGCCCGTCCCTGTCCTCCTCCTCGCCCTCGTCCGTCTCACTACTGTCTCGCTGCTTCAGGAAACCTTAAGGTGGAGATCTTGGGGCCACGGGAGCTGTACATCGAGGAGGGCTCCTCTCTCACCCTCACCTGTCTCGTGACCTCACTCCGCGGTCCCTCAGCTCTGGTCTACTGGTACCATGACACCAGCCTCATCGACTACAACTCCCCCAGGGGCGGCGTCAACCTCAAGGTCAGTCCCCCAGGGGCGGCGTGAAGGTGAGTCCCCCAGGGGCGGCGTGAAGGTGAGTCCCCCAGGGGCGGCGTGAAGGTGAGTCCCCCAGGGGCGGCGTGAAGGTGAGTCCCCCAGGGGCGGCGTGAAGGTGAGTCCCCCAGGGGCGGCGTGAAGGTGAGTCCCCCAGGGGCGGCGTCAACCTCAAGGTGAGTCCCCCCAGGGGCGGTGTGAAGGTGAGTCCCCCAGAGGCGGCGTGAAGGTGAGTCCCCCAGGGGCGGCGTGAAGGTGAGTCCCCCAGGGGCGGCGTGAAGGTGAGTCCCCCAGGGGCGGCGTCAACCTCAAGGTGAGTCCCCCCAGGGGCGGTGTGAAGGTGAGTCCCCCAGGGGCGGCGTGAAGGTGAGTCCCCCAGGGGCGGCATCAAGGTGACGGCAAGTCTCCAAGATTATACGCTTTTATAACCAGACAATAAACACCAAACGACAAAAACACCAACAAGTGACCGTCAGCAATATCGCAATAAAAATGAGAGCCAAGATTATAGTGATGGGCGAGCTCAACCTCCCAAAAATTGAATAGGAAAAAAAATAGTTTCCATGACAACTAATTGTGTAGCAACCAGCATGGTTGACAATGAGTTTACACGAGAATATATGCTATAGCGCCCTGCATGACTAGATCTTGTAAATGTATTTACAAAAATATGTTGGGCATTCACTGGTTGGCCGGGGTGTAAAAGTAGTGAGCTTTGAAAAACAAAAAAATCAGAATTTACTGAACGAGATGAAGTCAGAGTACACCGCTGTGCTAATGTACAGCGTTGTTCATTAGCTTAGTACAGGTTCTGTACATCAACGATTTCCTGAGTGGTTGGAATTAATTTCCGACGGATTAAAATATATTTTGTAGAAAATTATCTCATGTGTTTGTGCGTCAATGTCGTATGGATGTTTGAGCAATGTTTTATATAGACTTTTCCACGCATTCAAATGACGTTAACATCAATTAACAACAGGTAAAAAAAATTGATGTCACGATTAACATAGAAGCCCTTGGCAGAAAAAATAAAGTTGTTTAACGATGTTGAAAATGACACCTGTAAATATTTCCCCAGTCTAAAATAAACATACATGCTTGACCTATAAATCCCACGAGAAAATAGATATTCAGTCCCTTCAAATGCATATTTCGAACATCGTTGATGTTCGAAATTTGACACTTTTTCTTACGCAGCGATCAATTTCTGGACATCATAACACAGTAACAATGGGATCAATTTGAATTACTTTAACCATGAAGCATAACGAGGCGATTAAACTACCGACACACACAAGGAAACCTCACTGCCGTTAAATATCTATAAGAGAATCAGTCGAGAACAATGAAGGGATTCGAACCCTGTGAACCCACAAGTCTCGCACCATACGCCCGGATTACTTTTTCTTCTAAACTACAGGGAGTCAGAGGCAGGCGTCACACCGGAGAGACACCCTACATGCTCTCAATTCTTCACAATAGCAATTACATAACGATCGGAAACGGCGAACTCTAAATTTGCTAGATCTTCGAACTACAGCCACGAAAACTGAAGGAAATAGAAACATACCTGAAACTGCTGGCTCTCTGTCCCTCGAAGTGTGATATCTTACCTATAATTAAAGATAATCATACACTTTAATATAATTCAAATACACACTAGAAAATATACATTTAAATCTTCATATACTACAAATATATAACCATTCGAACACGGACGTATAAATCCATATAAACAGCTCAAGTGAAGGTACCACTTGAGGCTCGAGGAGTTGCTTACCTTAAGGACGAGATGATAATTGGTCTAGCGTAGGCTGGGACTCTGAACACGACCGTTTCCTGGTGGCAATCGACTTAAGAATGGTCCAGGACGGACCGAAACGTCGTCGTCCCTTCACTTTCTAGTGTGTAGTCTGGTCAATATGACCGTGTCTATAACCACAATCGTCTCTATAACTCACTATCACCAAACACATTCAGCTCTTAACCGGCTGTCGTAATTTCTACATTAAGAGTTTTAAGAGTTTTTCATCACAATTTTCACAGCACTACCTCCAGTAAGTACAACTAGCCCCTGAATGATCTGACCCGCGGAGGTAACGAGCCAATCTCACGTTAGACTCGTTCAAGCTGCTCCAGCCAACCCCGGCAATATGAATCAATTGAAAAACGTATCATGTCTCATTATATTATATAATTTTCGTGTATTGTGAGGCATAAGTTTGGTTAGGTGTTTACGTTCTATTGCTGTTTGCATTCTATTAGCACGTGTTTGTATCTGCAGAACGTGGGTGAAGCATTTACAGAGGGGCGATTCGAGCAGAGGTGGTGAACGAAGCATTTGCTCGACAAAAGTTCATACGTCATCAGTTATGAGTCGTTGTGAAGTGTTTTCTCATTGATAAACGAGGGGTTTGGCGGACGGATTAACGAGCATTTGATCTTTGTGGATGAGGGACGGACTGTTCACCCACGTAATTTAAATATAAATTATTTTCAACAGAATGGAAACACCTGAGTTAACCTTGCTTAACTAGACACATAATTCTAATATTTGATAATATTAATCCATATTTTTGGATTAATATAAATTGATTAATATGATTATTTTGGGAATAGGTGAATGTGACTTTGGGGTCGACTACTGCTCGAACGCTCAGAGTCTGAAGACGAGTTTGGGGTAATATTAAGAAAACTGAATTAGTAAATTATGCGGGGGACTGATTTAAATAAATCTGAGCTGCAATTAATTGGTTGACAAAGTAAAAGCTAATTTTGTGGGGAATAAAAGACATTTTCTAGACCTTGGAAGCGTAAGCAATCACTTACAGTCCAGGGGCCAAATTAACGAAGATTACGCAAATACTTACGAACCTGTACACCTTTCCTCAATCTTTGGCGACTTTGTTTACAATTATTAAACAGTTAATGAGCTCCGAAGCACCAGGAGGCTGTTCATAACAATAACAACAGTTGACTGGGACGTTTTCATGCTTGTAAACTGTTTAATAAATGTAACCAAAGCCGTCAAAGATTGAGGAAAGATGTACACGTTTGTAAGTGCTTGCGTAACTGCTCCGTGAATCTGTTCCCAGGGACCCAAATAAAGTTTATAGAAGACTTACTCATAAAACTCGTTCTGTAAATAGTTCTCAAAAAGGCAAATATAAACCTCATATGAAATATATCATCATGGGTGAAGCAGCAAGTCTCACTGAGAGTAAAATGTGCTTATTTTCCTTTTAGAATATTTTTAAGCATTTCAGTCTCCATAGAAACGCGGGAGATTTTTGTAGAAAATTGTCGTCAATTTTGGGACACTCTCAAAAAGACGTGGCCTGAGAGGGGGGACCTCGTCAAGATTAACAAACCTTCGTCTCCCTAACAATGGAATATCATCGAATGTACCATTCTAGAGCCATTAAGAGTGTTTAGGGTCAAGACCATATTGTCATTATCTCTACAATATCTAAGGAAAAAATAAATTGATTAGAAAGGCCGGGTCCAAGAGCTATTAGCTCGATTCCGCAGACACACACACACACACACACACACACACACACACACACACACACACACACACACACACACACACACACACACACACACACACACACACACACAATCACTTCCCATGTATACGATAAGTGTATTTTTGTGTTGACAGATTGACCGGGGTCGAGGCGAGACAACGACCCGACTTGTGGTGTCGTCAGTGGGTCCTGGTGACTCTGGCATGTACTCCTGTGTCCCCCAGGGTTCACACCCCGCCACCGTCCTAGTACATGTACAGAAGGGTGAGTACTACCCCCTACACCTGTCAGAGTACATGTACAATAGGGGGAATAACCCCACCGAACATTCAGAGTACATGAATGTACTCTGAATGACCACCAATCCCTCTGGCCTGCTATCATATGTATATCACATGAAATATTTCTCATTCAGTGTTCAATCCTAACCTAACCTAACCTTACCTAACCTAACCTAACCTAACCTAACCTAACCTAACCTAACCTTACCTTACCTAACCTAACCTAACCTAACCTTACCTAACCTAACCTAACCTAACCTAACCTAACCTTACCTAACCTAACCTAACCTAACCTAACCTAACCTTACCTAACCTAACCTAACCATGCACCATAGGTTTCCAAATTATGAAATTTCTTTCGTAAATATAGTTTATTATCTTGCAATGATAGCTGAGAACATGACTCTTGTAATCTTTCTAACATTTCGAATTTTCTGAGCCCCGTGTTCATAGTCAGTTCTTGTGAACAAGTGTTCAATGTTCAGGAGAGAACAAGTGAGATACAGACTTATATTAAAGAGATAAACTGCAATAATATTTTAAATTTTCATGTACGAATATCTGCGAATGATAAAGATTGAAAAAATAGAGAATTGACTGAGCGCTTTCGGCAATCTTACATGTCCATTGTCTAATTATAAAAGAAAGCTAAATACCAAAGTAAAATGTTAAGTAATTAGGTAAAATGGGAGACAAGATCTATGTTAAGTTCTAAAGTAATCAATTTCTCTTGTTTACAGGGGACCACGAGGCGGCCATTCAACAGGGAGGCCTTGGGGGGGTGTCTGGTTCTTCAATCCCTCTCTCTTCTTTCTCTCTTCTCTTCGCTCTTCTTTTTCTTCTTTCATTCCTTCTCTTTCTTGATATTGACTTTGAAGCCAAGTTCTCCAGTCAAACTTCCGCTGGAACTTGTGTCGAGACGCCGAGAGCTTCTCCCTTAAGCCATGGGCCAGACTCTTGCTTCTTGCAACGATGCAAATCTTCGCAAGTTCTCCACTTGGCTTTATTTTCCCATCCTCATCCAAATAAGCCATTCGAGTTGGCATGATAAAGTTATTTTCTCCTTTTTCAATATTTTGTCCTCATATTTTCCGTATATTCTGTGTCATTTTGGGGGTCAGTCATCGTACTGGATCAGGAGTCATTTACCCTTTATATTCAACCATTTGCGAAACCTTTAGATCTTTCCTTATTCTTGGCGACTTTGTTGACATTTATTAAACAGTTTACGATTTTGTAAACTTCACAATACAAGGTTATGATTGTTATTAACAACCTCATAGCGCTTCGGAACTCATAAACTGTCGAATAAATATAAACAAGGATGCCTGTGATTAGGAAAAGATGCACAGGTTTCGTAACGGGCTGGGTAAATGCTAGATTAATCCTCGCTCTGATTCTCTCTCTCTTCTCCCCGGTTGTGTGTCTCCTATTACGCCCTTCACCTGTTCTCCTCTCTTCCTGTTATATATTCTCTCCACTTCTTCTCCCACAGCTCCTTTGTCTCTCTCATCTTTCTCTCTTCTCAATTTCCTCGTGGATTGTATTTTCTTGTCGATTCTTTCTTGATCGCCACCTTTCCTTCAGGTAAATATTTATACCCAGCAAACAACGCATACACACCGCTGTATACAGGCAACAACGTTGTATCAACGCATGGAGAACGTACGGCTCTGAGTTTACCAGCGAGAGAATACCCAGAAGTTTACCAGGCGCGAAGACACTCCTCTCCTTACCAAGCCAGAGATTGTACCCATCAGTTTACGAAGTTAGCTTCCCACGCCGAAGAACGTCCATCAGAAACTCTAAAACTCTAAAGTTTCTATTTAATTGTGTCGAATCTCACAGATATGTTGATCAAAACATACGACATACATGATCTGTAGCACAAGCAGTCCCTGATTCATTCATAATCACATGACTTAAGAGGACAACTTACTATGTGAAATAGATAATATTCTTTATCACATGACTCCTAATAATTAAGTACCTAGTTAAGTTTTTCATGTAATTAATTCCTATTAAAAACATAGATTCTAAAGTCTTTAATTTTAAGAACTGCAGTGTATAAAATTGTGTTTTGATATAAAGTAACACTAGTTTGTAGTAGACATTACATGTTGATAATATGTTTGACCTAATGCCTGAGTAACCTCTGGGGCTACAGAGATATTAAATGATTTAAGTATATTCCTTGCAGTATCCTTTAGCTAACATTATGAGTGAAATGAGGTACCCTCATTGGTTGTTTATCAGTTTATTAATACGTATACGCACGCACGCACGGACACACACACACACACACACACACACACACACACACACACACACACACACACACACACACACACACACACACACACACACACCACTGTACCCTGTATACCCTGTATACCACTTATGTCAGACCAATCCTGGAATATGCAGCTCCTTCCTGGAGTCCATATCTAGTTAAACACAAGACAAAGTTAGAGAAGATTCAGCGGTATGCCACCAGACTTGTCCCGGAACTGAGAGGTATGAGCTACGAGGAAAGGTTAAAGGAGCTGAACCTCACGTCCCTGGAAAACAGAAGAGTAAGGGGAGACATGATAACCACCTACAAAATTCTCAGGGGAATTGACAGGGGTGGGACAAAGACAAACTCTTCAGCACGGGTGGGACACGAACAAGGGGACACAGGTGGAAACTTAGTACCCAAATGAGCCACAGAGACATTAGAAATAATTTTTTCATGGTTAGAGTAGTTAGTAAATGGAATGCACTAGGAAGTGATGTGGTGGAGGCTGACTCCATACACAGTTTCAAGTGTAGATATGATAGAGCCCAATAGGCTCAGGAATCTATGCTCCAGTTGATTGACAGTTGAAAGGCGGGACCAAAGGGACAAATCTCAACCCCCACAAGCACAAATAAGTGAGTACAAGTAGGCGAGTACACACACACACACACACACACACACACACACACACACACACACACATATAGCTACATAGATACAACAAACAACCACACATACAGACTCATACATGTTCAAACATTCTATAAAATGTTCATACATTCTACAAAAAACACTAGAGCAGCTCTGCTACCTACTGTATGAGATCTCTTGAAGCTGATGAACACAGACGTCAATAGATTATTGCTATGTTGCTCTATAGATGATGGAACCAGCACCACTTTACCTGATTGGGACTCAGAAAATTGCTTCGCCACATCGAATAACATTGATCCTCAGCTCAAACATTCTGATTGGCCCTGTTGCGTATATGTTCTGTATTTCGTAACAGAAATTAAACCAAGATTTGATTGGGACGATTATATGGGTTCATGCCCCTGTAGAGCATGAGCGTAGTGGCATGACCTTATGACCTGACACCTTGACCTGTGTCTTGACACCTTGACCTGTGACTTGACACCTTGACAACCTTCCTCGAAGCACTACGTCGGTTATCTGATGGTTGTTCACTTGTTCATTCATGTCATATAGTGAACATCCTGGCGGCCTGGTTGGCTAAATAACATCCTCGTATGTTGGAGATACGTGTTTACATCCACGACGATTTATATATATATATATATATATATATATATATATATATATATATATATATATATATATATATATATATATATATATATATATATATATATATATATATATATATATATATTATAAGTAAAGTGATAGATTATAGCTTTTCTACTTTTATGCTACTCAATAGTGGTAAATCATTTAGGGGAAACCTTTCGGAAATTAGACACGTTTCTGCATATCTGAGCAGGTATAAGTGGCTCTGACCCCGTGTTTGACTTCTGACCTCCGTGTGAATATTCCTAAACCTGTATACAACAGGTTTTGAACTCCAGTGCGACTGTTTGACCTCGTGTACATCAGCAATTCGAACGCTTATGAGGTTTATTTAGATCGTTCGAACCTTCTTGAGGCCATGCGAGCATTCCCAGTTTTTTTATATGTAATTTGTAGGCAAGTTTGGTAATTTTTATTTCGTTCTCAGCCTTGTGAGCTTTCATGAGCCTGCCTGAGGCTCATCTGGCTTGAATTAGACGTAATGTCGAGCCCGTTGAAGGCTTTCTGAGTCTATGTGAGCCTTGGTGATCCCTTGTGAAGCATTCTGAGACTTGTCAGGCCTGCAGAGTCAACAGGTTCTGTGGCTTTTCATTGAGTTATGCTAAACACTGTACCATGAAAGTTCATATAAGGATCCTGAAATGGATAAAGGCCCAGAACTTGATAAAGGTCCAGAACTTGATAAAGGTCCAGAACTTGATAATGGCCCAGAACTTGATAAAGGTCCAGAACTTGATAAAGGTCCAGAACTTGATAAAGGTCCAGAACTTGATAAAGGTCCAGAACTTGATAAAGATCCTTGATAAAGAACTTGATCAAGTTCTTGATAAAGATCCTGGACTTAACAAGGATCCAGGATTTGATAAGTGTACAGTACTTAATAAGGGTCAAGAACGGACCAAAAGGTCATCACTCTAAGGTCATGTGAGTGGCTCCGACTGCTACTTTCCTCCACATGATACTGGCGCTGGAACCAATCGTATTGGCGTTTGCCTTTCCATTGGAGACATTCGACGCCGTGGAGAGAGGGGGGACCTGCTGCATGGGTAACAGCTTCTCCCCAGTATCAACCTACCCTGTGCCCTGGTGAGGCCACTCCAGACCGACAACCAGAGCGCAACTCCATAGTCTCCTGAGACTGATGGATGCCTACTGCTATACTAACTTGGTCACTGCCTATGAGACAGTGTAGGAACATCACAACAGTGTAGGGTAAGGGAGGTGTACCTGCGCTGGTATCGAGTGGTCCACGGCTAGGAAAGTATGGATCTTTTTTTATATATAAAAATGGGCAGACTATTTTTTCGTTTCGTTATACAGCGAGAAAGTTGATGTTTCGGCTTATTAAACGTGCATGAAAGTGCGTTCGAAATGATAGTATTATTAAAGTGCGTTCGAAGTGGTAATATTATTAAAGTGCGTTCGAAGTGGCAGCATTATTAAAGTGTGTTCGTATATACGTTAGTTTTATTTACAAGTGGGAGTTGGAACGGCGATAGCTTTATGTTGGTAAGAGTGAAAGTGTGATTACAAGTGAGTTGATAAGAGTGAAAGTGTGATTACAAGTGAGTTGATGAGAGTGAAAGTGTGATCACGAGAGTGATGGGGAGTGTGGCAGCTTTATTTAAGTGTGATGGGATGTCCCGCAGCTCTATTTAAGTGTGATGGGATGTCCCGCAGCTTTATTTAAGTGTGATGGGATGACCAGCAGCTTTATTTAAGTGTGGGGGGATGACCCGCAGCTTTATTTAAGTGTGATGGGATGACCAGCAGCTTTATTTAAGTGTGATGGGATGACCCGCAGCTTTATTTAAGTGTGATGGGATGACCCGCAGCTTTATTTAAGTGTGAGGGGATGACCCGCAGCTTTATTTAAGTAAAAATACACATTTTTAACATCAAAGTACCCAGAAGAATTTATTCATATATTTACGTGGAAACATGACTTATTTTAGTGAGGTGTTGTATACATGGGAAGTATGCATACATGGGGTGTATACACGTGACACAAATACAAAAATGACCCATATTCATGTACAAAGTCAACTTCTATACTAACAAATGTATCATTATCACAGACAAGAATCATCAATCACTAACGAAACCTGTAAATCTTTCTTAGAACACTAAGAAAGTTAATTAGTGTTCTAGTGAAACACTAAGAACACTAATTAATACATCTTTCTTAGAATGTATTAATTAAGTCGTTTACGAGCTTAAAAACTTCACAATTTAAGGTTATTATTGTAAAAAATAACTTCGTAGTACTTCGGAGAGGATCAACTGTTTAATAAATGTAAAGAAACTCCCAATGATTGAGGAAAAGATGGACAGGTTTCGTAAGATGAATGCTTGATGGAACCTGGCGCTGGTAATTATATATAGGGCAAATTATGTATATATTGTGGGGGTCCCACTCCCCCCCTCCCCCCCCTCAATTCTCGTGTCAAAACCAGGAAATAAAACTCATTGATATTTCGGTACGTTGTTGTCGTTCTCCTTCTTCAGCTGCACATTAATACAAGCTGTAGTATAGCTTCAGCTGTATAATACAACTGATGCATAATACCAGTTGCATTAGAAACTAACTAGATTTGTTACGCAGGATCTTCCAGAGCGAAAACCGTACTGTCAGTCTCTCATATCATTTCAATATATATATATATATATATATATATATATATATATATATATATACATATATACATATATATATATATATATATATATATATATATATATTTATATATATATATATATATTTTGTTGAATATTACCGAAAAAGTAAGATTAATAATTCTAACACGATTTTTTTTCAATATTTCTTATTCATAAGATTATGAAGTATAAAAATTCGTTTTAGAATTTTTAATCTTACTTTTTCGGTCATATTCAACAACATATATATATATATATATATATATATATATATATATATATATATATATATATGTATATATATATATACACGTTTGTATTTGTATGTATTTGATGTATCTTTGTGTATTTGCGTTCAAGCTCCAATCAATATTCTGGATTTCAGGCGAAAACATATTTGTACACAAAACAAAAGCCCACAAACACAGTGAAAAAGACATCAATTTCATTCAAACACAAAGCAAATAATAGTAACCACAGAAAAAATCCCAAACAAATGCATATTTTCGTATATTTTCCGGGTTCCAGCCGGGCATCAATGGCCAGGACATTTATCACACATTCATCAAATTGAATTGAACTGACGCGGATTCATCGCTATGTTTTAATCACGTGACTTTGGCACTAGTATTTGAGAGAGAGAGAGAGAGAGAGAGAGAGAGAGAGAGAGAGATGCTCAGAATCCTATCATTAATAAGCTTACAAAGTCTCTCATAAATTATTCTGGTGCTGCTCTCCTCTCTCGTAAACTGATCCAGCTGGTTGCCAACATACTTGCATATATATATATATATATATATATATATATATATATATATATATATATATATATATATATATATATTATATATATATATATATGCATCGCACGACCTCGTAAGAGATATCCTACCTGAACCCCTGAGTAATTCAGCAGGAATACACGATTCTGCTTTCACCGAATTGAAATCAGTGGGATGAAAAAATAGCTGATGCCTTGCTCAGTGCGTCAACATGAGACAAGGAGAAAGCCCGCCTCAGAGCAGTGCGTGCACCCCATGCAGGAGACTTCCTCCTGGCAGTACCCATGTCAGCAACG